>NC_047105.1:66550286-66721552 GCF_902500255.1 Thalassophryne amazonica | reverse complement strand
TCTGGAAAGCCAGTGACTCATGCCACACTCCTAACTGCACTACTGAAAGCTGTGAAATTGCCTAAACAAATTGCTATATGCAAATGTGCGGCTCACACCAAAGGCTCTGACAGTATTTCAAAAGGAAATGATTTTGCTGACAGAGCAGCAAAAGAGGCAGCAGCAGCTTCTTCTATTTTTGTTGTACAGGAAACCACTCCAGATTTGCATTTAGGTCATACACTGCTTGCTGACATGCAACAGCAGGCAACTGAAAGAGAAAAACAGATGTGGATAAATAAAGGAGCTACGTATGCAAATGATTTGTACGTATGACCACAAAAGAAACCCATATTGCCAAAAAATATGTTTAAATGGGCAGCTATTATGAGCCATGGCGTGACGCATGTCTCATCAGGGGGTATGATATCGCAATTGCAATCTATTTTTTGTCTTTATGGGTTCGATGCATATGCAAAACAGCATTGTAGAGCATGCATGATATGTGCAAAAAACAACTCACAAGGCAATTTGAGACCCCAAAGAGGCAAATTTCCAACACCACAATATCCCTTTCAAGTGATTCATATGGATTATATACAGCTGAGTAAACATGAAGGGAAGGAATTTTGTTTAGTCATAATTGATGCCTTCTCAAAATGGGTACAATTGTTCCCTACAAAACATGCAGATGCACTTACAGTGGCTAAGGCATTATGCAAAGACATCATTCCACGATTTGGAATACCAGAAACAGTCTATTCAGATAATGGAGCGCATTTTGTTAATACAATAGTGCAATACATAGGAGAAGCGCTACAGGTCAATCTCAAAAATCATTGTGCTTATCATCCACAAAGCGCCGGATTAGTGGAAAGGATGAATGGAACAGTAAAAAACAGACTTAGAAAGACAATGGAGGAAACAGGCAGACCATGGACACATTGTGTAGATTTGGTAAAAATGTATATAAACATAACTAGTACCATGGGGTTGACACCGTATGAAACATTGTTTGGCAGAAAATATCGATTGCCATATTATGGGCAAATTTGGGATGTACCTGAGGAAGCCAATTTGGCGGATTACATGAGAAAAATGTTAGAAGGACAACGAGGGAGAGTTCCAAACACTGATGATCCCATTTCTCCACAGGAGGACCCTAAAGTGGTACCTGGAGACTGGGTGTTGATAAGAAGCATCAAGAGAAAACACTGGCATTCACCTAAATGGGAAGGGCCCCATCAAGTACTACTCACAACACCCACAGCCTTGAAAATTGGGGAAAGAAGTACATGGATTCATTTAACTCACTGTAAGAAAGTCATTTCTGCAGACACAGACAAACAGTAAGAACAGTAGGACAAGACTAGTAATAGTGTGTGAGCTTGGTGTTAAGATCCAGGTTAGACACGAAAGCTAGCAGAAGACATTAAGAAGCCACTGTTCTGAACATAAGTGCGCTGTAGTGTGCAGAAATGGCGAAAGAAAAAAAACAAAAGAACGAGGGTTTCTGGACCCCATGGACAGTCCTTGTTATGCTACTTTTCTTTTTTGGATTGGGCTTATTATTAAAAGCCATAAGCACGGGACATGATAATAAGGATCACCTCCGCAGATTGCAGAGACCAAAAAGAAGTAACGAAGACCCCAGTCCGATAATAAATGCCACAGTACATAGCTGTGATAGGAACAATGCGTACCGATTTGGTATACAAGCCTGCATTCCTAGAAAAGCTTCTGTGGTCATCTCTGTACCATATAGTGCTCTTACCCATGGAATATGGGATGGTGGGGATGGTGACAGAGGGACTAATTACGGAAATAGTTTCTCATGGTATATGACCAATGATCAACAAGATAAGAGATGGGAAACGTTGGTAGCCGATGAATGGAGTAGATGGACACCAAGATGGGCACAAACCGAGTGGGCTAAGTACCAGAGTCAAATTCTCAAAATGTATCAAACAGATGATAAGCTGTCTATAGTGGTGAATACCACAGAAAAAGGAACCATATTCCCACCTGATATAGAGGGAGACTGTTGGTTGTTCCTCCTTTGGGTATACAAACCAGGAAAAGATCCGTATTTCCATTTTTTTCCTCTGTGAAACAGATAGAGTACAGCAACCAATATTGACCGAATTAAGTACGTCAAAGGGGGTGTCCATACAAGCAAAGGGGGTGCCCATACAAGCAAAGGGGATGTCCGTACAAGGCACAAAAGACATGAAGGCAGATGACTGGTTCCTAGTAACTACAGGAATTAGTGGACAAAATAACAATTGGCTTTTAATGGCAGAACAAGCAGGACTAGCAGCAAAGAAGGACTGTGTTGTATGTATGGGACCCAGACCTATATTACAGGTAATACCGGCAGCATTACCCAAAGACTGTCTGCTGACTGTTATGACACAGACATACATTGCAGCAAACAACAATTGTTCTAAGTGGGACAAGATCTATCCATTGACCAAATTGACTAAGATCAAACCTTTATTTTCAAGCAAAGTTGGGCATGCTAACCATACATGTGTACACTTGACAGGGACAAGTAAGACTTTGGGTAGCTTAAGCCACACTGCCTGGTGTAAGAATGTGGTCCGTAGTACTCCCACATTCAAACCTGTCGGGAGGAGTGACGTATGGTGGTGGTGTGGTGATAACAGAATCTTTGACAGACTGCCACGAAATGTGTCAGGTTATTGTGCATTAATATCATTATTGTTACCAGTTAAAGCCATACCCATGACCCCTGAAGACGTTACGACATATGCAGCCTCTCTATTCCTGAAGATTGGCAGAAAGGCATAGCCAGACATAGAGTAAAAAGAGAGTGGAAAGGAGTAGGAAATCCAACATATATTGACGCAATAGGAGTCCCCAGAGGAGTGCCCGACGAGTATAAACTGATTGATCAAATAGCAGCTGGATTCGAATCTTCCATCTGTTGGTGGTGTTCAATTAATAAAAACGTGGACAGAATAAACTACATCCACTACAATGAACAGAAATTAGGAAATTGGACTGAGGAAGGATTTAAGGCTGTCCATTCACAGTTAGAAGCCACGTCCCTTATGGCCTTCCAGAATCGTATTGCTCTGGATATGTTGTTGGCGGAGAAAGGAGGTGTTTGTGCCATGTTCGGAGAACAATGCTGCACATTCATTCCCAACAACACGGCTGCAGACGGCAGTCTCACTCAAGCCATTGACGGGCTGAGGACGTTGAACAGGAAGATGAAAGAGTACAGTGGAGTAAACACCGAAGGCTGGGATTGGTGGCTGGAACTCAAATGGCTTGTGGAGTATGTCATCTTCATCAACGCCCCAACTCAAATGGCTTGTGGAGTATGTCATCTTCATCAACCCCCCAACTCAAATGGCTTGTGGAGTGTGTCATCTTCATCCACGCCCCAACTCAAATGGCTTGTGGAGTATGTCATCTTCATCAACGCCCCAACTCAAATGGCTTGTGGAGTATGTCATCTTCATCAACCCCCCAACTCAAATGGCTTGTGGAGTATGTCATCTTCATCAACGCCCCAACTCAAATGGCTTGTGGAGTATGTCATCTTCATCAACGCCCCAACACAAATGGCATGTGGAGTGTGTCATCTTCATCTGTGCCCCCAACACAAATGGCAAGTGGAGTGTGTCATCTTCATCTGTGCCCCCAACTCAAATGGCATGTGGAGTATGTCATCTTCATCAATGCCCCAACACAAATGGCATGTGGAGTGTGTCATCTTCATCTGTGCCCACAACTCAAATGGCTTGTGGAGTATGTCATCTTCATCCACGCCCCAACACAAATGGCTTGTGGAGTGTGTCATCTTCATCCACGCCCCCAACTCAAATGGCTTGTGGAGTATGTCACCTTCATCTGTGCCCACAACTCAAATGGCTTGTGGAGTATGTCATCTTCATCCACGCCCCAACACAAATGGCTTGTGGAGTATGTCATCTTCATCTGTGCCCCCAACTCAAATGGCATGTGGAGTATGTCATCTTCATCCACCCCCCAACACAAATGGCATGTGGAGTGTGTCATCTTCATCTGTGCGCCCAACACAAATGGCATGTGGAGTATGTCATCTTCATCTGTGCCCCCAACACAAATGGCTTGTGGAGTGTGTCATCTTCATCTGTGCGCCCAACACAAATGGCATGTGGAGTATGTCATCTTCATCTGTGCCCCCAACACAAATGGCATGTGGAGTATGTCATCTTCATCTGTGCGCCCAACACAAATGGCATGTGGAGTATGTCATCTTCATCTGTGCCCCCAACACAAATGGCATGTGGAGTATGTCATCTTCATATGTGCCCCCAGCACAAATGGCATGTGGAGTATGTCATCTTCATCCACGCCCAAACACAAATGGCTTGTGGAGTGTGTCATCTTCATCCACGCCCCAACTCAAATGGCTTGTGGAGTATGTCACCTTCATCTGTGCCCACAACTCAAATGGCTTGTGGAGTATGTCATCTTCATCCACGCCCCAACACAAATGGCTTGTGGAGTATGTCATCTTCATCTGTGCCCCCAACTCAAATGGCATGTGGAGTATGTCATCTTCATCCACCCCCCAACACAAATGGCATGTGGAGTATGTCATCTTCATCTGTGCGCCCAACACAAATGGCATGTGGAGTATGTCATCTTCATCTGTGCCCCCAACACAAATGGCTTGTGGAGTGTGTCATCTTCATCTGTGCCCCCAACACAAATGGCATGTGGAGTATGTCATCTTCATCTGTGCCCCCAACACAAATGGCATGTGGAGTATGTCATCTTCATCTGTGCCCCAACACAAATGGCATGTGGAGTATGTCATCTTCATCTGTGCCCCCAACACAAATGGCATGTGGAGTATGTCATCTTCATCTGTGCCCCCAACTCAAATGGCATGTGGAGTATGTCATCTTCATCTGTGCCCCCAACACAAATGGCATGTGGAGTATGTCATCTTCATCTGTGCCCCAACACAAATGGCATGTGGAGTATGTCATCTTCATCTGTGCCCCCAACACAAATGGCATGTGGAGTATGTCATCTTCATCTGTGCCCCCAACTCAAATGGCATGTGGAGTATGTCATCTTCATCCATGCCCCCAACACAAATGGCATGTGGAGTATGTCATCTTCATCTGTGCCCCCAACACAAATGGCATGTGGAGTATGTCATCTTCATCTGCCCCCCAACACAAATGGCATGTGGAGTATGTCATCTTCATCTGTGCCCCCAACACAAATGGCTTGTGGAGTGTGTCATCTTCACCCCCCCCCCAACACAAATGGCATGTGGAGTATGTCATCTTCACCCCCCCAACACAAATGGCATGTGGAGTATGTCATCTTCACCCCCCCAACACAAATGGCATGTGGAGTGTGTCATCTTCATCCACCCCCCAACACAAATGGCATGTGGAGTGTTGGGAAAGTGTAGGAACACGGACCCACAACAGGGGGCGCAAATGAACGGACAATGGAATAGGTCAAATAACAACACTTTACTGTTGCGAACGTGCACAACAAAAACAACAAATTACAACAATGGACAAAGTTCAATTCACAAAGGTGTCGTGTGGGCAGGCTCGAAGATAGGAGACGCCTCTCCAAAGTAGAACCGGAACCACACGGTTTCCTCCGCCACAGGACCCCGGGAATACTGGAGCCGCCAAGTTCCGAACTCCCAGGTGGCCACTGCCTCCGCGTGTCGGACCTGGTACTGCTGGCGAGGAACAAGAACACAATTAAACGTGGGCGCGTTTGCACCCAGCAACCTGCACGGCAGGGAAGCTACCTCCACCTCTCGTTGGAGAAAAAAAGTCTGCAATCACTCACAAAAATCACAAAGGTTACTGTCAAGCAGTCAGCTGAGATTATTACCTTCCAGGTAGAACGATATCTCGGCGATGAGGTGGAGTTGCCGTCCTGCTGATATACCCCAGTGATAATTGCCGTCAGCTGTCTCAGGTGATGGGTGACAGCTGTTACCGAGGCAGCTCCTGTGGGGCGGCGGCGCCCTCTGGTGCCTGGAGCCCGCACTCCAGGCAGGGCGCCCTCTGGTGGTGGTGGGCCTCTTTATAACAGGAATTAAGTATTATAAGTTGTGGTGTTTTATTAATTTTTTGCTCCACTGCTGTGTGCGTGACTTTCAACATGCAGCGCACTGTGTTCGTGCACTGTGAGCATGCAACCAACCGCCGCGGTTCCGTGCACGCCTGTCCTCCCAACAGCAGGTGGAACGTTTCATGGTTCCCCCATTTCATTTTTGGTTTGTGAACTTTCTTCTGGTTTCTGCGTCTTTCGTGTTGTGTGTGAAGGGGCCCTAAAACATCTCCTTGAGTGGACTTTTGCATATTGATCACCCCCACTCATAAAGTTTGCAGCTCCTGTTTGCTCATGATGAATGTGATCAGACAGAATTTAACAGTGATCACGTGCAGCAGAATGTTATACTTGATTAGAATAGGTGCTTCATTGAACTGGCACAGTGTTACAGCTGTTCCAGTCTCCCCTATATATATAGCACATTTTGAAAAGCGTTATTCCATAGTGTGACACAATGCCATATTTGATTGTAAACACTAGACAGGTAGCAGTACAGAAAACGAACACTGTCATTGTGCCTTTGTGCATGGGTTTGTCACGTTGTGGGCGTGGCAGCAGATCAATACATTTTTGGGGACATTATATAGTGATGCTGCTGACTGGCCTATTGATGAAATGTCAGTGACGCACATTAACGTGGCCCACGGGCAGAAATAAAGTTGCGCACACAAACCTTGTCAATGATTAACCGCCTCTGTGTCTCTGAGGCCTCAGAGGAGGACACTTGGAAATTTCTCTGAGAAAGCACATTGTTTTTTTGTGTGTGTGTCTCTTAGCTGTGGCCATGAAGGCGCATTATAACACGTTTTAGTTAGTATCACCTAAATCACGCCTGGTTTTGCTGGGAGGTGAAATCCCTGGTGGTTCTTTGAGGTTCTGCTGCAGTGATTCACCTCCAGGATGAAAGCTCTGCTGTCACCACGGAAACAACAAACTCTCCTTAAAGTCATTTTGTTGCCCTCTTTTCATCACATGGTAAAACCCCGTGCGTAATCTGGTGCGTAATTCCTGACGCGCACCAAACGGGAGGCAAACATCCCCAGCCCCCTTGTTTTTGTCTTATCCGAACATTAAACACGAACATTTTAATTAATGTTATAAATTCAAGTTACAAACGTGAAACAGCAGCATTTGAAATCCAACCTACCCTCACGCGGCGCCGCTGGATCCCACGCTGACCACATCTGGACGGAAAAAAACGGCGTCCAGCAGACGATGTAGGCCAGGACGATCACAAAAGTCATCTTGACTGTGGTGATTTTGGCTTTAGAGATGAGCTTCACGCTGCTCACTCTGGTCAGGGTCCTGTTGCCTTTGGAGGTGTCGGGCGTCAGGCTGATGCACTGCTCTCTCTTAGTTTTCAGTTTAAAGTTCTGCCATATTTTAAAGCTTATTAAACCGTAGCAAACACTTAGTATGGCCACGGGAATGATGTATATGGTCAGGCTGATCCAAGTAATATAAGCTTTAGTTCCCCAAGGCTGCACGAAGTCCCCCCAGCAGTCATACACGCCTGATCCGATCTCTCGCAGGGAGAAGATGTACATCTGCGGGATGCTGAAAAGCAGGCTGAGGATCCAGGAGAAGATGACATAAAGGCGGTCTTTTCTCCTGTGCAGAGAGCGCAGGGGCTGACAAATTGCCACGCACCTATCTATAGACATCAAAACTAACATGTAAGTGGAGGCAAACATACCGACAATCTGGAGGTACTTCACCAGCCTGCACAGAATATCAGGTCCATAGAACCGAAAGGTAATGTCCCAGATAAGTTGAGGGAGAACTTGAAATATCGCCACGACCAGATCTGCGATGCTCAAGTGCTTCATGAAGTAATACATCCGAGACTGGCCGTGCTTGGCGGTGTGGATCGCCAGCAGGACGCACAGGTTCCCAGAAAGCGCCAGGAACAGAATCAGGGCGAGGACAGTCACCTCCACCTTCGCCACCTCTTCGTTCCTCTTCAGGGGGTTAGTCTGATTCAGCCCGCTGTCCGTACTCGAGTTCCTCCAGGATTCATTGAATTGCCAAAAGTCGCTGTAATTTGACACACTTTCCATCGCCGCAGATGGTGTTCTCTGCGAGTGCGTCAGGGCGTTGCAAGCACGCAAAGGCTGCGGACACCTGGACGGACTTCTGCGCGTCCTCACAGGAGAAAAAACTGAGGCTTTAAGAGGCGAAGCATGCTGCATTAAAAGGATAATTAGAATTTAACCATCCGCGCATTTTGGAAAACGGTTTCGAGTCCACGCAGAGGGAAATGTTTCCTCTCGGCAAAACACGAGCACAGCTGAAGAACTTGTTTGTATGTTGTTGTTGTTGTTGTTGTTGTTTTTTTAAGTGAAAACGGAATCTAGCACTGATTGGCAGACCTCTGTGATCAGAAATAATAATACTAATGAAAAGGAAAAAAAAAAAACCAAAAAACAATCAGCTCTAATACCAAGATTCCATCCCGCTGTCAGGACAAAACAAAATGTTATTTTCTGTTAAAATGCGTAAAGTGTATTTCAAAAAAGGCAGGAAGCTCCAACATCAACTCTGGTAAGACTCAGACTGACTGGCACTACCCCATAAAATCTCGCCGATGTCTGCGCCCTGTCCACTTTTACGCACCGCCACCACAAGGTGGCCGTGTGTGCCGTGAATCGGACGTCACACTCACGCACTGTTTGCCCGTTGATTCCCCCTCAGCAGACCCCTTTCCTGAACCCTCCAAGTCTGCTCTGAATCATGACTGTCATTTGTCTTAAGTGGAACCATCTGAGGATATTTTATTATTCTGAGAATTACAGGCTGCTTTATTAATGTGCTGAGCTCTGCAGAGCAAGCCAGAAGAAATTATTGCTGGAAACTTGACTTTATTTTTAAGTACTAATAAATCTGCTAATAGTTACTTGACAGGCACTTTAAACGCAGCACTCTCCTTAACAAACGTGTGAAGCAACATCAAGCCAGTTCAAAGTCAGGTTTGGATCATGCACCAGCACCACTGTGCATCACTGCATGCGACACACTATGGAGGCGCTTTGGGTTTTGAGTGGCACCGCACAAGCAAGCAGTCAACCCAAATCCACCTCCTCATAGCAGCTGTTCCCCTGCAATGCCAGGTGACACATGTGGGCACTCCCCTGGTCTTTATCAGTTGTTGGGGTCCTCATTATCACTTCCTCAGCTCATCTATTCACATCGTGAACTCATCTATCAGAAGTTTATCTCTGTATGCAGTAACTGTCAAACTTGTCAAATGATTCCATTTTTAAAATCATTGACATTTATGTATTCTGTCTGTTAGCAGGTTTATGCCAAAACTCCTGCATGGATTTCGACAAAATTTTGACCACAGATAGATTTTAGGCCATGGAAGACTCCACTGAATTTTAGAGGTGATCCGGATCCGGATTCTGGATCAAGATTTCACTTTATATTCAGTTTGGACGCTTCACTTTGCCGGATTTTGAGGATTACATCAAAACTACTTAACAGATTGTGACCACATTTTCTACACACGTTGGTGTTAGGCCAGGGAAGACTACATTAAATTTTTGAGATTCTGGATCAGGATTTCACTTTGTAGACTTTTAAGGATTATGTCAAAACTACTTCATGGATGTGACATCAGCATGTAAGAGCAAGAGCAGGAAGACACTATTTTGTTTCAGCTTATGAATTAAATATCAGATTGCCATTTACCATTTACATTGCAATATCTTGATCAGTTGGACCAGTATCAGTATGCAATTAATGCATTGTGAAATCCGGTGTCGCCGACCGAACGGTCCCCCTTAAAAATCGGTCCGCCTTTTGCATCTGCGCATGTGTCATTGGCCACGATTCACGGATTAAAACCTTGTTTCTGTTTCAAACTGCACTCCAGTCATCATCTATCTCAGCGACATATCTGAAGCTTTTGTACAACAATCATTTCCAGATAAATTTGGCATTATTTCATCATAAAAGGTGACAGAAGCAATCAGAGCGGCGTGGCTAAATGAGCTGCTAGCTGATGCGTTCACTGCATGTCGGACATTTCAAAGCGTCACAGAATTTCACAGAGTTTCTGCATAAAATGGCCTCGTTTCTGCTTAAAACAGACTTTAGAATGATTTAAGAGGTTTTACCTCTTGCTTGCCTCTACTGGTGGTTGGCTCTCACTGCGGTATTGTATCACTTCCTGTTCCGGAGCACAGCGGTGTTCTGCTGTATCTGTTAGCTGTTTAATCTGCGCAGTTAGATTGATCTAGTTACCTAGATAACGATTTGTTTCACAGTTATCTTCACGTGCCTTAACTAAAGCACTCCCTCTGCTGAATCATCTCTAAATTATTTACACGTTATTCACTTTGCGTGTTTTTAGGAATCCGCTAGCTTAGCGCAGCTACTAGCTCTTAGCCGGTTTAGCATGGCGGCTTCTCCTGTCTCTCCCGCACTTTTCTGCTCTGGGTGTGAAATGTTTAGTTATTCCTCGGCCTCCTTTAGCAGTAATGGTACTTGTAATAAGTGTAGGTTATTCGTAGCTTTGGAGGCCAGGCTGGGCGAATTGGAGACTCGGCTCTGCACCGTGGAAAATTCTACAGCTAGCCAGGCCCCTGTAGTCGGTGCGGACCAAGGTAGCTTAGCCGCCATTAGTTTCCCTCTGGCAGATCCCGAGCAGCCAGGAACGCAGGCCGACTGGGTGACTGTGAGGAGGAAGCGTAGCCCTAAACAGAAGCCCCGTGTACACCGCCAACCCGTTCACATTTCTAACTGTTTTTCCCCACTCGGCAACACACCCGCCGAGGAACAAACTCTGGTTATTGGCGACTCTGTTTTGAGAAATGTGAAGTTAGCGACACCAGCAACCATAGTCAATTGTCTTCCGGGGGCCAGAGCAGGTGACATTGAAGGAAATTTGAAACTGCTGGCTAAGGCTAAGCGTAAATTTGGTAAGATTGTAATTCACGTCGGCAGTAATGACACCCGGTTACGCCAATCGGAGGTCACTAAAATTAACATTGAATCGGTGTGTAACTTTGCAAAAACAATGTCGGACTCTGTAGTTTTCTCTGGGCCCCTCCCCAATCGGACCGGGAGTGACATGTTTAGCCGCATGTTCTCCCTGAATTGCTGGCTGTCTGAGTGGTGTTCCAAAAAATGAGGTGGGCTTCATAGATAATTGGCAAAGCTTCTGGGGAAAACCTGGTCTTGTTAGGAGAGACGGCATCCATCCCACTTTGGATGGAGCAGCTCTCATTTCTAGAAATCTGGCCAATTTTCTTAAATCCTCCAAACCATGACTATCCAGGGTTGGGACCAGGAAGCAGAGTTGTAGTGTTACACACCTCTCTGCGGCTTCTCTCCCCCTGCCATCCCCCCATTACCCCATCCCCGTAGAGACGGTGCCTGCTCCCAGACTACCAATAACCAGCAAAAATCTATTTAAGCATAAAAATTCAAAAAGAAAAATAATATAGCACCTTCAACTGCACCACAGACTAAAACAGTTAAATGTGGTCTATTAAACATTAGGTCTCTCTCTTCTAAGTCCCTGTTAGTAAATTATATAATAATTGATCAACATATTGATTTATTCTGCCTTACAGAAACCTGGTTACAGCAGGATGAATATGTTAGTTTAAATGAGTCAACACCCCCGAGTCACACTAACTGCCAGAATGCTCGTAGCACGGGCCGAGGCGGAGGATTATCAGCAATCTTCCATTCCAGCTTATTAATTAATCAAAAACCCAGACAGAGCTTTAATTCATTTGAAAGCTTGACTCTTAGTCTTGTCCATCCAAATTGGAAGTCCCAAAAACCAGTTTTATTTGTTGTTATCTATCGTCCTCCTGGTCGTTACTGTGAGTTTCTCTGTGAATTTTCAGAACTTTTGTCTGACTTAGTGCTTAGCTCAGATAAGATAATTATAGTGGGCGATTTTAACATCCACACAGATGCTGAGAATGACAGCCTCAACACTGCATTTAATCTATTATTAAACTCAATTGGCTTTGCTCAAAATGTAAATGAGTCCACCCACCACTTTAATCATATCTTAGATCTTGTTCTGACTTATGTTATGGACATTGAAGACTTAACAGTATTCCCTGAAAACTCCCTTCTGTCTGATCATTTCTTAATAACATTTACATTTACTCTGATGGACTACCCAGCAGTGGGGAATAAGTTTCATTACACTAGACGTCTTTCAGAAAGCGCTGTAACTAGGTTTAAGGATATGTTTCCTTCTTTATGTTCCCCAATGCCATATACCAACACAGTGCAGAGTAGCTACCTAAACTCTGTAAGTGAGATAGAGTATCTCGTCAATAGTTTTACATCCTCATTGAAGACAACTTTGGATGCTGTAGCTCCTCTGAAAAAGAGAGCTTTAAATCAGAAGTGCCTGACTCCGTGGTATAACTCACAAACTCACAGCTTAAAGCAGATAACCCGTAAGTTGGAGAGGAAATGGCGTCTCACTAATTTAGAAGATCTTCACTTAGCCTGGAAAAAGAGTCTGTTGCTCTATAAAAAAGCCCTCCGTAAAGGTAGGACATCTTACTACTCATCACTAATTGAAGAAAATAAGAACAACCCCAGGTTTCTTTTCAGCACTGTAGCCAGGCTGACAAAGAGTCAGAGCTCTATTGAGCTGAGTATTCCTTTAACTTTAACTAGTAATGCCTTCATGACTTTCTTTGCTAATAAAATTTTAACTATTAGAGAAAAAAATTACTCATAACCATCCCAAAGACGTATCGTTATCTTTGGCTGCTTTCAGTGATGCCGGTATTTGGTTAGACTCTTTCTCTCAGATTGTTCTGTCTGAGTTATTTTCATTAGTTACTTCATCCAAACCATCAACATGTCTATTAGACCCCATTCCTACCAGGCTGCTCAAGGAAGCCCTACTATTATTTAATGCTTAGATCTTAAATATGATCAATCTATCTTTATTAGTTGGCTATGTACCACAGGCTTTTAAGGTGGCAGTAATTAAACCATTACTTAAAAAGCCATCACTTGACCCAGCTATCTTAGCTAATTATAGGCCAATCTCCAACCTTCCTTTTCTCTCAAAAATTCTTGAAAGGGTAGTTGTAAAACAGCTAACTGATCATCTGCAGAGGAATGGTCTATTTGAAGAGTTTCAGTCAGGTTTTAGAATTCATCATAGTACAGAAACAGCATTAGTGAAGGTTACAAATGATCTTCTTATGGCCTCAGACAGTGGACTCATCTCTGTGCTTGTTCTGTTAGACCTCAGTGCTGCTTTTGATACTGTTGACCATAACATTTTATTACAGAGATTAGACCATGCCATAGGTATTAAAGGTACTGCGCTGCGGTGGTTTGAATCATATTTATCTAATAGATTACAATTTGTTCATGTAAATGGGGAATCTTCTTCACAGAGTAAGGTTAATTATGGAGTTCCACAAGGTTCTGTGCTAGGACCAATTTTATTCACTTTATACATGCTTCCCTTAGGCAGTATTATTAGACGGCATTGCTTAAATTTTCATTGTCACGCAGATGATACCCAGCTTTATCTATCCATGAAGCCAGAGGACACACACCAATTAGCTAAACTGCAGGATAGTCTTACAGACATAAGGACATGGATGACCTCTAATTTCCTGCTTTTAAACTCAGATAAAACTGAAGTTATTGTACTTGGCCCCACAAATCTTAGAAACATGGTGTCTAACCAGATCCTTACTCTGGATGGCATTACCCTGACCTCTAGTAATACTGTGAGAAATCTTGGAGTCATTCAAAGCGCATATTAAACAAATATGTAAGACTGCTTTTTTGCATTTATGCAATATCTCTAAAATTAGAAAGGTCTTGTCTCAGAGTGATGCTGAAAAACTAATTCATGCATTTATTTCCTCTAGGCTGGACTATTGTAATTCATTATTATCAGGTTGTCCTAAAAGTTCCCTGAAAAGCCTTCAGTTAATTCAAAATGCTGCAGCTAGAGTACTGACAGGGACTAGAAGGAGAGAGCATATCTCACCCATATTGGCCTCTCTTCATTGGCTTCCTGTTAATTCTAGAATAGAATTTAAAATTCTTCTTCTTACTTATAAGGTTTTGAATAATCAGGTCCCATCTTATCTTAGGGACCTCATAGTACCATATCACCCCAATAGAGCGCTTCGCTCTCGGACTGCAGGCTTACTTGTAGTTCCTAGGGTTTGTAAGAGTAGAATGGGAGGCAGAGCCTTCAGCTTTCAGGCTCCTCTCCTGTGGAACCAGCTCCCAATTCAGATCAGGGAGACAGACACCCTCTGTACTTTTAAGATTAGGCTTAAAACTTTCCTTTTTGCTAAAGCTTATAGTTAGGGCTGGATCAGGTGACCCTGAACCATCCCTTAGTTATGCTGCTATAGACTTAGACTGCTGGGGGGTTCCCATAATGCACTGAGTGTTTCTTTCTCTTTTTGCTCTGTATGCACCACTCTGCATTTAATCATTTGTGATTGAGCTCTGCTCCCCTCCACAGCATGTCTTTTTCCTGGTTCTCTCCCTCAGCCCCAACCAGTCCCAGCAGAAGACTTCCCCTCCCTGAGCCTGGTTCTGCTGGAGGTTTCTTCCTGTTAAAAGGGAGTTTTTCCTTCCCACTGTCGCCAAGTGCTTGCTCACAGGGGGTCGTTTTGACCATTGGGGTTTTTACGTAATTATTGTATGGCCTTGCCTTACAATATAAAGCGCCTTGGGGCAACTGTTTGTTGTGATTTGGCGCTATATAAATAAAATTGATTGATTGATTGATACCTTTATCATCTGGTGGTTAATAATCCCATTAATCCATTTGATCAATTTGGGTGAAGAGAGTCAGATTCAGACAAGCTGCTGTGGTCTGAAATGAGGCATGCGCAGATGCAAAAGGCGGGCCGATTTTTAGGGGCGGACCGTTCGTTCAGCAACACCAGATCCAGGTAAAGTCTGGGTCATGATGTGAATCACATATCTGTTATTTTGAGTCCTCATCAACCCTTGACAGATGTCAGAAATCTCAGATTGCTGTTGTCTCAGAATGCAACATTTATGTCTCTGTGAGCTCAGTCTTTGAGGTCTAGAGACAGCATGGTAGATATTATAGAGTCCTGAGGTCCCTGGACAATTTGACGATGCCGATAACTTTGAACAAAGTGTCAGTAGGCTCCTGGTGCTTCCTATCTTACTGTAAGGTCATGAGACTTTGGGACTTATTACACCCAGTGCAAAACAGCACATGGCGCAAAGCAAGTGTCATTGCTTGTTTCTGAAAGATGCCATTTTTATTTTCAAGCCCAGTGCCCACTTTAAGTAGCAAGTGGGGTTGCAGTCATGTCTGCAAGTACACTTGCTACATCATGTAGCTGCACTTACTACATCTGGTACATAGATATATCTGTGCACAATGTCAGTACACTATCACGAGGCAGTAGAAAGAGACCGCATTATAGACCAATAAAAGCCTGGTCAAAGCCAAATATAGAGTTTTCAGTTGTTTATCTGTCACTAATTTCAGACACGTCTTACATAGATGGGTTCATGAAGTGCACACACTTTGGTTGTGCAAACAGCAGAGGTGTAAAACTCCGGCTTCCCAAAGTAAAAGTCCAGCCACATATTTGGTCCATCTTCCTAATTAACCAGCTGATTGTAATTAGTTCAGCTCTTCAGACAGGTGGATAAACTAATTATTGAGATCACCTGTTTTAGGTGCACAGATAGAAGCAACACATGGGAGGGTTTTTACTTTCTGAAGCCGGAAATTTACACCTCTGGTGAACAGTGATACACATTGGCACATATCTTCCTCCTCATTCAGTAAATATGGTGCATTTACTCATATGCAATCAAGTGAAGTTGTTAATTGGACAGAGATCTGAGAGAGAGGCAGAGGGTCCATTGACCAAGGAAGACCGAATTGTCTTCAGAGGAGAAGTGCTGCTGTAAACTGAACTTTCTCACAAGGCTACAAAAGACGTCATTGCCTGGCTCATTCATTTGGCAGCCTGGAGGATTAGTGGTTTGCACTGTTGCCGCACAGTAAGAAGTGTCATGGGTTCGATTCCTACCTTTGGCCTTTCTGTGTGGAGATTGCATGTTCCCCCTGTGTTTGTATGGGTTTTTTTCTGGGTGCTCCTTCCACATTTAAAGATATGCAGGTTAGGTGAATTGAAAACTTTATAATTACCTAGGTCTCCCTTGCAAAAACGATCTCGATCTCAGTGGGACTAACCTGGTTAAATAAAGGTGAAATTAAAATTTAAAACATTTCAATAAAGTTACCAGTGCCCACACCTTAAGCTTGATACTGGGTCCTGAATGATACTTTTTCTATACCATTCATTCATCGATTGTCTACCTACTTACTCCAATTAAGGGTCACGGGGGGCTGGAGCCTATTCCAGTAGCTATGGGGCATGATACAGGATGCCAGTCTATCGCAGGGCCACATATATACAAACAAACGCATTCACACCCGGTCCATTTTAAAGTTCCCAATCCACCTATCCTGCATGTCTTTGGATGTGAAAGGAAGCCAGGGCACCTGGTGGGAACCCACGCAAACATGGGGAGAACATGTAAACTCCACACAGAAGGCCCACAGGTGGGAATCGAACCCATTACCTTCTTGCTGTGAGGAAACAGTGCTAACCACTAAGACACTTTATATTTGATTTGTTCTTTAACCTCCAAAATGTGGAATTAACACACACACACACACACACACCTTTGCACATAGTGCCATCTCCATTCTACTGCAAAATGTCCTGTAATGCAACATAAAATACATTTTTAAATAAATAAATAAAAATGTCTTGGCTCCACCTCTTTACTCATTTACATTCTAAAAAGCAATGACCTCAAAGAAAAAGACATCAGTGAAGCAAACCTTTCATACTGGAACTTAAAATGGCATATAATTACACACTTTATTTTGTTTTATACATAATGCCAATAGTAGCACAAGTACTGAAAAGTGAGATTTGTGTGCGACTGTGGTGATCCTTATGCATTAATTCTGGCAGTTGCAAACCCTGGGGGGAAAAAGTGTCATTACCCCGTCTGTGGCTTTGGCTCTGGAAAATGGCAGCTCCACTGGAACCTGAACACAGAAGCAGAGAGATGGAAGATGATTTATGTACTGACTAGAAATCAAAAGAGAAGGAAAAAGAAGAGTGATACAAACTTAGTGATGTGGCTTTGTATTTGGTTTAATTAATTCATTATTTTGGGGAGCAAATACATGTCTAATAAAACCAAATAGCCTGTATTATGCTGTATTTACCACAATAAACATAAGTATTAAAGTGGGAACAATAAAAACATTGATGAAACTCAAGAGAAAGTGAAAAATGTGGCTTGCCAAAAGTGGATCAGCTGCTGGAAGTTGTAGACATGGAATGAAACAATGTGGTTTTCATGATCTGATGATTGTTGTGTGTTGGGGGGGCATGGCTGGATGTTTTGGTGTTCTTTTCTTTTCTTTGCTCTCCAGGTGGCATGAGGGCTGATTTGTCTGTGAAGAAGGTGCTGGCTGAAGAGTCTTCACCCTCATCAACATCATGGAAAGCACCTGTGATTGGTGCTCACGTGCAACCTGGACGACTTGCAGCTGAAGCAGATAATTGGATGGCGTTCTGCATTTAAGTCATGTGTGATTTGAGCAGAACTGCCGGGAACTCGACCTTGTGACGTTCGTTTGTGAGACGCTGAGGACCGCGCCTGGGTTTTGACACATCGAGCCCGTGAAGCAGGGAGGGGTGAGGACACATGCTGTCAGCACACACTAAAGGTAATTAAGTGTTTAAGTAATTGTTGATAGTAACTTGGTGTTTTGTTACACAGTATACTGGAATTGTGAAGAGAATTGTGCAGTTTGCTTCTCACTGCTGTGGCGTGAAGGATAAGTGATCCTCCACTTGTTGTGAGAAGCTGCTCATTTGCATAAAGTAAAAAAAAGGACACTGACCTGAGTGTGTTGCTGATAGCGTGTGTTTATTGGAAGATATAGTTGTATCTGTTGACTTACCTTACCTTCTCTTTGCTTCACAGAGAATCAGTTTGTCGTGTCCACCTGGGGGGTGTTTGGCGGTGGTAGGAAGTCCAGGAGCGCCGGCTTTAATCCTTGCGGGCGCTGGAGAGCGAGCCACGAATCACTCCACCAGAGGGACGTTGTTTTTATGTTTTTACACTTTTAAGCACAGGTGAATAATAAATAGTTTCTGTTTGGAACCGCTTTCTGGTTATTTTTAGTGCTGGGTCCTGTCTGATGCAGGTCCGCTCCTCAACCCGCGTCGACACATAACAGTAGTTCCCGGCCATTCCATAATGGACCCAGCGGCAGAGGCGGTTCCTTTTGCCGAAAAGATTCAAGAACACTTGGAGAAAATATGGGAGCAATTACAGCATCTCGCAAATCAAATTAAACAAACAGACGCCCGTGTTATGGAGCTTGCAGCTCAAGCCGTTCCGCTTCCTGCAGCGCCAGCTGCGGCATCATCGATACCAGGGCAGATAACTCCGTCACCCAGAGATTCGGTGTTTGAACTGATCATTTGTCATCCGGAGCCTTATGCGGGAGACGTCGAAGCTTGTGCTTCGTTTCTGATGCAATGTTCTCTGGTTTTTGCTCAGCGACCGGCTTCCTTCTCTTCTGATGGAAGCCGTGTTTCGTATGTGACAAATTTGCTCCGAGGTGACGCCTTAGCTTGGGTCACAGCGTTGTGGAGTAACAACTCGCCATTGTTAGGGTCCTTTAAGGATTTCTCCCGGGAGTTCCGACTGGTTTTTGACCATCCGGTGAAAACGAATACCGTTGCTCAACGGTTGCTGAATCTCAGGCAGGGGAGGCGGAGTGCGGCGGAGTATTCCGTGGACTTCCGGATTTTTTCTGCTCAATCAGGTTGGAATGCCGCAGCATTACGGGGCGTGTTTGTAGACGGGTTAAATGAGTCATTAAAAGACGAGCTGGCGGTCCGTGACGAGCCAAACGATTTAGATGAGCTAATATCGTTGGTGATTCGTCTAGATGATCGGATGAAGGAGCGTAGACGCGAGAGAGGACGCCCATCAGAGCGGGTTTTTTTGTCTCGGGGCTTTCCCCGACACAAAGCTGGGCCGCCTCTTCTTCGCCCCACTGAGGCTCCTCCGACGGGACCTCCGGCTCCTCCTATTGACGAGCCCATGCAGCTCGGACGAGTCGAGATTCCTGTATTGCCCCGACACGTAAGCGTCAAGAGAAATAACGGTGACGTAACTCCAAGTGTTCTGGGACAGGCAAAAGAACCCACATAAAAAAAAAAAAAATTCTAGCACAAGTAAATGTTTTGTTTTCTTTAATCAGGGGTTATACTTGTTTGGGGAGGTAGGGGCGTATCTGGTGCAGTGATAGGTGGTTAGAAGCCCGCCTGGGCTCACTTACTTGTCAATTTTGTATGTGTTTTTAGGTATTTTCTGTTTGGGTTGTTGGGTCGTTTTATTTTGTTGTTTTTATTTCTCTACATTCCTAACCCCAACCTCACTTGCCCTTAGACCGCTTGTCTTGTGGGTTGTGGGGTGGTGCAGGTTGGTCACGCTGAGCATTCTCAGAAGACCTCTGCACCTAGGGGGGGGGGGGGTGTTAGAGGCGTTCTTTTTAGTTTGGTTAGGGCCCAGTCCACTCCAGCCTCGGTGAGCCTTTGTACCGATTGTCATGGGTGTTGCCGGGGTGTGGTGCAGCGGAGACATGCCTCAGTCGGAGGGGTGGGCCGATCTGTTGCCGTTTGCCATTTCGGTAGTTCCACCCTCCCGAGTGGCTGGGGTATGGTCGAGTTGGGGCACTGGACGTATTTCCGGTTCTCCGCTGCGCCTTGGGGTTGGAGCTGGGTTAGTTTTTACCTGTTCCCTTCTCCGGCTTAATATTTTGAGCCGTTCGCCAAAATAGAGCCGCCGAAGGGCTCTGGGAGGGACCTGGGGTCTTTCGGGGTGCCGGGGAGGGTAAAAGGGTTTATGGTCGTTTTATATCCCCCCGGGGTTGTTTTTGGTTGTCCTCCGGGGGTTGGTTTTTGGTTTTATTTTGTTTCCTTCCGGGTTCCACCTCCAGGGTTGATGGAACGGTCCTCTGGGGGGGAATTGGCTTGGGACCGACCGGCCAAGTGTGACCGGATCTGGGGTTCCGGGGTTGTGGGGAGGGTACCTCCTGGGGTTGATGATACGGTCCCCTGGGGGGCACCGTTTTACTCCATGTATACCTGGGGACCTTTGTGGGATTACGGTTTTGGCTGTTCCTCCTGGAACTGGCAATGAAGGCCTTCTGAGGGGGGGTTGGGCTCTGCAGGTCATTCTGGGGGTTGTTTTTCTTTTATGCATTTACGTTTGTACTGTGTTTGTGGGACTATGTTGGGTTTTTGCGTTTGGGAGTTTTTCTTTTCCTCCCGGGGTTTGATGGGACGGTCCCCTGGGGAGGTTTTGGGTGGGTTTTATGTTTTTTTTGTGTGAGTGGACTTGTTCTGGGGAATGTTTTGGGGCTTTTGTTGATTCCAGCCGGCCTTCCAGCTGCGGTGCCTGTCTTGCCGTCTGCTTCCTGACATGGACCCCGGAGGGTGGTGCTGTTCTCGGGCCTGGTCTGTTCAGTTGCCGGGAGGCTTCCCGTTGATGGGGGGGTACTGTTGTGTGTTGGGGGGGCGTGGCTGGATGTTTTGGTGTTCTTTTCTTTTCTTTGCTCTCCAGGTGGCATGAGGGCTGATTTGTCTGTGAAGAAGGTGCTGACTGAAGAGTCTTCACCCTCATCAACATCATGGAAAGCACCTGTGATTGGTGCTCACGTGCAACCTGGACGACTTGCAGCTGAAGCAGATAATTGGATGGCGTTCTGCATTTAAGTCATGTGTGATTTGAGCAGAACTGCCGGGAACTCGACCTTGTGACGTTCGTTTGTGAGACGCTGAGGACCGCGCCTGGGTTTTGACACATCGAGCCCGTGAAGCAGGGAGGGGTGAGGACACATGCTGTCAGCACACACTAAAGGTAATTAAGTGTTTAAGTAATTGTTGATAGTAACTTGGTGTTTTGTTACACAGTATACTGGAATTGTGAAGAGAATTGTGCAGTTTGCTTCTCACTGCTGTGGCGTGAAGGATAAGTGATCCTCCACTTGTTGTGAGAAGCTGCTCATTTGCATAAAGTAAAAAAAAGGACACTGACCTGAGTGTGTTGCTGATAGCGTGTGTTTATTGGAAGATATAGTTGTATCTGTTGACTTACCTCACCTTCTCTTTGCTTCACAGAGAATCAGTTTGTCGTGTCCACCTGGGGGGTGTTTGGCGGTGGTAGGAAGTCCAGGAGCGCCGGCTTTAATCCTTGCGGGCGCTGGAGAGCGAGCCACGAATCACTCCACCAGAGGGACGTTGTTTTTATGTTTTTACACTTTTAAGCACAGGTGAATAATAAATAGTTTCTGTTTGGAACCGCTTTCTGGTTGTTTTTAGCGCTGGGTCCTGTCTGACGCAGGTCCGCTCCTCAACCCGCGTCGACACATAACAATGATGGTGATTAAAATAAAAGAGAGAGGACCAGTGCTGCATGCTTTGAAGAGCTTTTGCAAGAGACCGTTTTATTACTAACACTACAAGTGATGGACCGAGAAACTGCAGAGTGGATTTAACAAAGTGTGGTAAAATGAATTTTAAATGGATACATCTGTTGTTCGAGGAATTTCCCTACAGTGAGTTAAATGTCTATTGAGTTGTAGGTGATATTTGTAGAAATTGTGAAAAGAATTCTATCACAGATTTAGTCTCTTAAAGTTACCATGCCAGTAGTCCAAGGGTGTTATTGTATTAGTGTTCTTTTGGCTTCTCCTTTTGTGCTCGAGGTTGCCACAGCAGATCCCATATGGATCAGTTAACTCGATTGTATGTAATTTGATTTATTTATTGTTCTACTTTCTATCAAGGCCAACTCTCTTCAAATTCATTTTTTTATTCATTTACATTTACATTAAACCCAAGTACAATGGAAAAAAAATTATGCTGTTTTTAAATTACTTATTTAATTCTATGTCAGTAAAAGACTAAATGTGAAATATTCAGACACTAATTTTCAAAAATATACAAACAGACAGAAATACAGACAGAATGTTAGGTAGAGAATTTGATCTCTTATATTAAACGAAGTAACAGACCATTACAGATGGATTAAAAACCTGTTAACTCGTACTTTGTAGGTTTACAGCTCAGAGGATTATTCCATACAGACAACAAGGAATCTATTACAGCCCAGTCTCATGTTTTTTTTTCATGCTCCCATCACGAAATGAGTCAAATTTTCATGACAAGGTTTTTTTTTTTAACTCACTATATTACTAACCCTACTCCTTCCCCCAACCTTAACCATAACCATTCCGACTCACCCACCCCCACTTCACTTTTAATTTCGTGCAGCCATCACGGAATGAATGAGAATGAATTCATGCTGCCGTAATGAAAATAAGGCGCTTTTCGTCACAATATCACAAACCAATAGATTAATGTGTATTTTGTGCTGCTGAATCATGACTTACCGTGAGACCAGGTTGCCCATTAATAACCATAGAACATCATTTTCCTGTAAAATGGTATAAAAAGAAAAACAAACATGTATAATTTTGTTCATAATCCTTTTAAAAATACTCTTTAATGTGGTTTAATGTAAGTTATTTGATACTTAGTTTAATATTTTTTCTTATGCTTAAGATTTTTGTACTGTACTTCCTCTGATTCTCATTCATAAACTGGAACTTAGCTGCAGCTTCCAACTTCAATGGATGTTTGGGACTCAAGCTTGTCACAAATTGTTGAGCTTCATATTATAGGTGGTTTTGGAACGTGTCCTTCTACGGTGGTTTGCTTTTGCCCTCCCCAAACATTAGCTCAATTTTGGCATAGTGACTAAAACTGCATCCCATTTCGGGTGTTTTGGAGCCTACATTTCTATGTCATTGTGTGTCAACACGGTATGCATTATTTTAAAAGCTCTGCATGTCAGAATTATTCCCTGCTTCTTCTGTTTGAATTTATAGAACATAAGCCATGTGTCACTTACAGCCATCCTTAGCCAACAATCTAACACTGTGTTTGCTTGTTAATTTTTTTAAGAAGACTGGTAATGCTGCTAATATCAAATGACAGATTTGATGTAATATTTTATTTTACTTGGCCATGGCAATCAAACAGTCATCAATCATGAGCAGATTCTGGAAAACAAGACAACAAATGAAAAATAATGCAACTTATAATAATGAAGACCCATCAAACTTTTTTACCCTGAATGCCAACTCTGAGCATCACCTCCATTAATTTTGGCCTGTGAGTTGGACTGTTATTTAGTAAGATCGGTTTCCATTGATGGATCACAGGGAATCTACAACAGTGAGAATAAAGAAGACATCAGAACATTAAAGTAATGACAATTGAAGAAAAGCTGTCATGAAGAAAGTAAATTAATGCTACGTTTACACATAACAATGACAAGTCAGGAATGCCACGAAGTATACAATCTTGGCCGCTAATCACGAATGTGATGATTTGGGGCAGAGGCATCGGGTGTCCTCAGGAGCTGCTGCAACCTGTTAAAACGTGTTACGATTGATGGCACGTGTTACTGTTGAATTATCAGGTAGCATTATTCTTGACCATTGCGCATGTTCAAGAATAATATTCTGTGCTGTTCTGTGCTATTGCGCATAACAATGCATCGTTATGTACTGTCACACTGTGAATGAGGCGAACTGTCTCCACACACACACACACCCATATTCATCCATCAGCTGCTGAACAATTCAGATTGCTCCAGTTTGCTCCTCAACATCCACAGCAGAAGAACTTTGTGATTGCCAGATGTGTGGCTCCACGCAGCTCTCATCTCACTCGTTTTCCCAAACATTAGGCACAGCAGCAGCAACAGGTCGAACACCTGCAGGAGCACGCTGATGAGCATTGGGACAAAACTTTTAGCCAACTTGGCGTCACTGTCCTTCTTCAGCATATTGCAGCAATGAAACTGAATGTGGTGCAGCAGGGTTTAATTGTGCACATGTCAGAGAAGAACGCTGTCATGCTCTGCTAACGATCACCACTAATCAAGATGGATCAACATGCTCAATTGCGACCTCCACGACATGAAGCAAAATGAGGGTGGTGTGTGACATTCGTGGAAGATTTTTTTGACAGCCAAAAACATGCTCCAGAAAAATCACGACTATCACACACCAACACGCTCTATTAAGAAACCTATTCAGATGCGTTAAGTCACGTTAAGAATGTCAGGAATATGCCAAGAATGATGCAAAAATGACATTTGTAACGTGTCCTGCCTATGTGTAAACGCAGCATAAGATAACAAAAGACTGTTTTGTCTGTGTTGGTATAAACTGCTTTTTAAAGAGAATGAAAGTGAGAATACTACCGCAAATACCACACCCTTGGATTTCCTGAAGAAGCAGGGGGAAAAACGTCAGCAAATATTTAAAAGGATTAAATGGTCAGGCACAGTTCAGAGTGATGAACTAGAGAATTAAGAATGTAGACATGCACTGCCACAATTCAGGTTCTCTGTTTACACACAAAACAAAAATGGTGCTAAATATCACTAAACTGGGTTCTTTGGCTTATAATCATAGGGGAACCACTTTAGTTTAGTGGCTATATAACACCTTTATTGCACCCTCCTATATAGCAACTTCAGGTACTATGCAGGCCCAAAGTGGTTTCCTATAACCCAAAGAAGCACTTTTTGTGCTATTTAGCACCACTTTTTTGTGTGCACTGCAGAAAATATTTTTGGATGTACAGGAAATTGAGTAAAAGCACTTAAAACTGCTGCTGAACTGATGTGAATTTTTTTTTCCTTCTTTTCTCAACAAGGTGTCTGATCACACAGCTGGTACAGCACTGAAGCCACTAATAATCTAACAACATCAAGTGAATGTGAACATTTCACAAACAAATGTCTTTGATTTGTTCGTGTTCAGCTTCAGTTATTTTGAAATCACTGTATTTGCTTCTGACTTATCTGGCTACTGAAGCCTGGATGGTGTCTGGATCTCATTTCCAAAACTGATTCCAGTTGTTCAGCAGTTCTCTCGGTTCTTCCCACTGATATGGAGCTTGGAGATGACAGATATCTAATTAGAGATGAGTTTCAAGCTGAAGCCCTCGACGAATATGAGACAATGGATCTGTGTGCTACAACCCCTGGCAATAATTATGGAATCACCAGCCTCGGCGGATGTTCATTCAGTTGTTTAATTTTGTCGAAAAAAGCAGATCACAGACATGACACAAAACTAAAGTCATTTCAAATGGCAACTTTCTGGCTTTAAGAAACACTATAAGAAATAAAGAAAAAAATTTGTGGCAGTCAGTAATGGTTACTTTTTTAGACCAAGCAGAGGGAAAAAAATATGGAATCACTCAATTCTGAGGAATAAATTATGGAATCACCCTGTAAATTTTCATCCCCAAAACTAACACCTGCATCAAATCAGATCTGCTCGTTAGTCTGCATCTAAAAAGGAGTGATCACACCTTGGAGAGCTGTTGCACCAAGTGGACTGACATGAATCTTGGCTCAAACACGAGAGATGTCAATTGAAACAAAGGAGAGGATTATCAAACTCTTAAAAGAGGGTAAATCATCACACAATGTTGCAAAAGATGTTGGTTGTTCACAGTCAGCTGTGTCTAAACTCTGGACCAAATACAAACAACATGGGAAGGTTGTTAAAGGCAAACATACTGGTAGACCAAGGAAGACATCAAAGCGTCAAGACAGAAAACTTAAAGCAATATGTCTCAAAAATCGAAAATGCACAAAAAAACAAATGAGGAACGAATGGGAGGAAACTGGAGTCAACATCTGTGACCGAACTGTAAGAAACCGCCTAAAGGAAATGGAATTTACATACAGAAAAGCTAAACGAAAGCCATCATTAACACCTAAACAGAAAAAAACAAGGTTACAATGGGCTAAGGAAAAGCAATCGTGGACTGTGGATGACTGGATGAAAGTCATATTCAGTGATGAATCTCGAATCTGCATTGGGCAAGGTGATGATGCTGGAACTTTTGTTTGGTGCCGTTCCAATGAGATTTATAAAGATGACTGCCTGAAAAGAACATGTAAATTTCCACAGTCATTGATGATATGGGGCTGCATGTCACGTAAAGGCACTGGGGAGATGGCTGTCATTACATCATCAATAAATGCACAAGTCTACGTTGATATTTTGGACACTTTTCTTATCCCATCAATTGAAAGGATGTTTGGGGATGATGAAATCATTTTTCAAGATGATAATGCATCTTGCCATAGAGCAAAAACTGTGAAAACATTCCTTGCAAAAAGACACATAGGGTCAATGTCATGGCCTGCAAATAGTCCGGATCTTAATCCAATTGAAAATCTTTGGTGGAAGTTGAAAAAAATAGTCCATGACAAGGCTCCAACCTGCAAAGCTGATCTGGCAACAGCAATCAGAGAAAGTTGGAGCCAGATTGATGAAGAGTACTGTTTGTCACTCATTAAGTCCATGCCTCAGAGACTGCAAGCTGTTATAAAAGCCAGAGGTGGTGCAACAAAATACTAGTGATTGTTGGAGCGTTCTTTTGTTTTTCATGATTCCATAATTTTTTCCTCAGAATTGAGTGATTCCATATTTTTTTCCCTCTGCTTGGTCTAAAAAAGTAACCGTTACTGACTGCCACAATTTTTTTTTCCTGATTTCTTATAGTGTTTCTTAAAGCCAGAAAGTTGCCATTTGAAATGACTTTAGTTTTGTGTCATGTCTGTGATCTGCTTTTTTCTACAAAATTAAACAACTGAATGAACATCCTCCGAGGCCGGTGATTCCATAATTTTTGCCAGGGGTTGTAATACTGTACTCTTGGCTCCTGATGCTTAAGCAGTACTTAGAACATGCAGTTCTCAGCCTCCTTGATGAGCTTATATCATGTGGTCTGTGTAAAAAGGCCGACCAACACACGGCCAGGTGTGGAGCTGTGTTGTCTGCCCTGTGTGTGGGTGCAGAAAAATTTTTTTTTTTTTTTGCCTGTTCGTAGATCAACTTTTACACTGACAGTTTTGCTCGGAAGCAAAATAAAGATTTCACATTTGTGGCTTAGAAATCTGTAGATTTAACTGAGAATAAACAAATGATACACCAGATTGAAGCATGGTGTGTTACGCAAGAAATATAGTACGCACATATGTTATTGGGCAGTATCAGATTTCTTCAGGTGGGCCTCAGTTCTGGGACAATGTGCTAGTTCATTACAAAAAGCTTCCTCACCATCTGTTTTTGGCATTTTGGAACATCACAATCAAAGCACATGCGCTTCCAAAACAATACTAGGATGAGGCCTCTTGAGGTGAATCTTACACGTGTTTGGAAAATGTGAGTGATCACATCAACAACACCCCCATTACTGCCATTTGCTTTGCATTTAAAGTGATATGCTGTAAATCAGATTGGGCTTTTGGGGGGAGGGGGGTGGAGGCTGCTTCTGATGATGCATGTCCCAAAACAATGCAGACTTGTAACTTCAATCAATCAATCAATCAATCAAATTTTATTTATAGAGCCCTTTTACAACACACAAGGTGCACAAAGTGCTTTCGATTAAAATCAAACAAAGAAAAGACAGGGTACATAAACAGTTAACATTCAGAAAATAGAGTGCAAAAAATACACCATCACTGCTTAATAAGTGTCAAAAGCCAGTCTGAACAAACGAGTTTTGAGTCGAGCTTTAAAAAGATCAAAGTCTGTCATGGTTCACATGTCAGGGGGAAGTTTGTTCCAGAGTCTAGGCCCAGCAACAGAAAAAGCTCGATCACCCCAGTGCTTATACCTGGTTCTTGGGACTTCCAGTAAAAGATGGTCTGTAGACCTTAAGGCCCTGGTTGTGTTATGGATACACAACAGTTCGGAGAGGTAAGAAGGGGCAAGACCGTTAAGAGCTTTAAAAACAAAGAGCAAAATTTTAAAATCAATTCTAAAATAAACAGGGAGCCAATGAAGAGAATAAAGGACTGGAGTGATATGTTGGCAACGAGGAGTGTTTGTTAAAAAAAATGCAGCTGCATTTTGAACCAATTGAAGTCGTTTGAGAGACAACTGGGAAATCCCAACATAAAGTGCACTGCAATAATCAATCCTCAAGCTGATAAAAGCGTGAATGGTTTTCTCCAGGTCTGCATGGTTTAGAAAAGGTTTAACCTTTGTCAAGAGACACAACTGATAAAAACTGGTCCTGACCACACTATCAATCTGCTTATCAAATCTGAAGCCACTGTCAAAGGTGACCCCGAGGTTTTTTACCGTGGCTTTCAGTTTAGCAGGCAGGTGATTAAAATCAGTGGCGCAATCACCAAATAAAATACATTCTGTCTTCTCCTCATTTAAATGGAGAAAATTTTGACCTAGCCATAACTTTATGTATGCAATACAGTTGGTGAGGGCTTGAAGGGCACCTGCTGTGTTCGGGATCACAGTTAAATAAATCTGTACATCGTCTGCATAACAGTGAAATGCAAGATTGTCCCTGGCTACAATAGATCCCAGTGGCAACATGTACAATGAAAATAATAAAGGGCCAAGAATCGAGCCTTGGTAAAACACAGTGATTAGAGGTGTATTATAGCCCAGTCTCACTTTTTTCTTTTTTTTTGTGATACTGTCACAAAATGTGTTATATTTATTTATTTTATTTATTTATTTAACTTGAAAGGATAAACCCCTTGAGATTTATAATCTCGTTTTGAAGGGGGTCGTCAATAAGAACAAGAAGACATCCAATGGGCAACACATGCAACAGTACATACATAACAAAATATACAAACAAAGGCAACAATACAACTACAAACAATTAATTACACACAAACACAACTACATGCACACACCAACAACCAATCACACCACACACACAAGCACACAAAGCTCTCTAACACTCTCCCATTAGTACTACCATACAAAATGAATAAAATGAATTGTTATGGGCAAAGAAATAAAAAACATTTACATATCTTCTTAAGGTGTTGTACAAGGGCACTTTTAAATGCAGACAAAGAGGTTATAGAGCGGATAGAGGAAGGAAGGCTGTTCCAATCAAAGGGTGCTTTATGTCTGAATGAGAATTTTCCAGTTTCCTTATTAATTATACCATCCGGACCTACACTTGAACTAGAGAAGAGCTCATCAATTGCCTGCTCAGCCTCAGCTCGACTGACTTGTCCAAATGACAATGAGCTATTACAAGACAAAGTATCAAAAGACAGAAAAGAGTTACCAGTAAATTGATCTTGCGGTGAATGGGAGAAGTGCTGACTGAAGGCATTTGCCAAAGGATCGGAAGTATAATTATTATTGATAAGCATGTTAAAAGATGCAGAATCAGATTTACTTAACACATTATTAAGATTTTTTCCAGAAATGTCTTGGATTCTTAAAATTATTTGCTAAACAATTTTTATAGTAGTTACATTAGGCATTTCTGGTATATGTTGTACATGTATTTCTAAGCCATTTATAAGCTTCCCAATCAACAGGATCTCTTCAGGATCTATTCTAGATCAATACTTCCTCCATGCCTTATCCCTCTACTTAAAGAGATGTAGCAGTTTGCCATTCACCCAGGGAAGAAGGTGACCTTTGACCTTGATCACTGTAAGAGGTGCATGATTATTTCTGCGACACGGTTAACTTTCGGTCACTATTTTTGACCATAACCATAACCCCCCCATAGTCACTCAAATTTTATCATATCATCATGAAATATTTTCATGATACAATCATGAAAATGTAGTATATTATCATGAAAATGTAGTATATTTTGTGACGTGTCATGAACTACTATATCAAAACACTTTTCATGATGTCATTATTTTTTATTTATTTATTTATTTTTTCTTTATTAGAGGACAAAGACAACATGACAACATAAAACAAAACAGGCATTAACAAGCACTGGCAACAATGGTAATATAAAGAAATAAATGCATGAGGATAATAACCATATAACATAAAACAATACAGACATGATACACAAGGAGGTATATATACATATGCATACATACATACCCACACACACATACACACACACATATATATATATATACTCAACAAAAATATAAACGCAACACTTTTGGTTTTGCTCCCATTTTGTATGAGATGAACTCAAAGATCTAAAACTTTTTCCACATACACAATATCACCATTTCCCTCAAATATTGTTCACAAACCAGTCAAAATCTGTGATAGTGAACACTTCTCCTTTGCTGAGATAATCCATCCCACCTCACAGGTGTGCCATACCAAGATGCTGATTAGACACCATGATTAGTGCACAGGTGTGCCTTAGACTGCCCACAATAAAAGGCCACTCTGAAAGGTGCAGTTTTATCACACAGCACAATGCCACAGATGTCGCAAGATTTGAGGGAGCCTGCAGTTGGCATGCTGACAGCAGGAATGTCAACCAGAGCTGTTGCTCGTGTATTGAATGTTCATTTCTCTATCATAAGCCGTCTCCAAAGTCGTTTCAGAGAATTTGACAGTACATCCAACCAGCCTCACAGCCGCAGACCACATGTAACCACACCAGCCCAGGACCTCCACATCCAGCATGTTCACCTCCAAGATCGTCTGAGACCAGCCACTCGGACAGCTGCTGAAACAATCGGTTTGCATAACCAAAGATTTTCTGCACAAACTGTCAGAAACCATCTCTGGGAAGCTCATCTGCATGCTCGTCGTCCTCATCGGGGTCTTGACCTGACTCCAGTTCGTCGTCGTAACCGACTTGAGTGGGCAAATGCTCACATTCGCTGGCGTTTGGCACGTTGGAGAGGTGTTCTCTTCACGGATGATGCGAAGGAGATGTGTTGCACTTCATGAGGCAAATGGTGGTCACACCAGATACTGGCTGGTATCCCCCCCAATAAAACAAAACTGCACCTTTCAGAGTGGCCTTTTATTGTGGGCAGTCTAAGGCACACCTGTGCACTAATCATGGTGTCTAATCAGCATCTTGATATGGCACACCTGTGAGGTGGGATGGATTATCTCAGCAAAGGAGAAGTGCTCACTATCACAGATTTCGACTGGTTTGTGAACAATATTTGAGGGAAATGGTGATATTGTGTATGTGGAAAAAGTTTTAGATCTTTGAGTTCAGCAATAATTTCATTATGTCATTATGTTTATGCCATGTGATTGGGTTGTGCATTAATGTGAATTGCTTTTATTTACAAGCTGGGATTATGCCAGACAAACATAATTGTGCTTTCCACATTCACAATGTTACAGTTTATGGGCTCAGGGATGCTGATTTTATAATCTTTTATGGTAGGACAATTTATTTATTTTCCTGTTGCTTTTACTGGTGTAATAAATCAGTGCCTTCATCACTGTGAATAATATTTTCATCCTTTTTTCTATTTCATGTCATCTGAACTTAAAGTTCTACACTGAAAATACAAAATTTATGTAAAATTGTGAATTGTTCAATTCACTTTTTGACAGCTCTCATAAAGCCTAATGTACTTAACTTTGGACACTGCTCTCAAAATTTTTGCTTCCTTTATATCTTGCATGGCGCAAAAGAAGACAGCAGGTCATGGTGCTTTCTGCTATTATGCTGCTTCTTTGTGGAATAATCTGCCTCTTGACATAAAATATCCCAATGAGCCAGCTGTACTATAGGATAGGCTTTAGACTACCAATATATAGACTGGGGTTCAATTCCATGAATGTGCTTCAGGCTACCTGTCTCACTCCTTGGAAAAAGACGCTTAGGCTCTATCTTGTTTCTCCTTCATGAGTGCATCCTCTTGATTTGGAATGCCCGACAGCCTGTCAGGCCGTTCAGGAATGGAGTGACAAGGAATAGTGACTGAGACCTTTTCCTAAGGAATGGGATGCCGCTTGTTAAAATTACGTTGGTAGCTTATATTATATGTACCATACCAATAATGACACTCATTTCCTTCATGCTGGTTCCAGAAGGACTTATGTGGGTTGCAATAACCACAACAAATAAATCATTCACAAACACCTTTGTTTTCTTTTTTTTATGGTTTACTTTTTGTGGTAATGTTCATAGTAATGCAGTGTTAATTAAAACTATGTACAACCGGTTGTGAGTTCTAAATTTAAATATTGTGTTTGTATATCAGACATTCAACTATGTAGCTATTGGAAATATACAGTATGATGTTAAAGAGTGTAGTCAGTAGAATGCAATGAACATTACCAACAAGACTTCTTACAAATTTGAAAATCAAATAACTAAAATATCTTTTATAAATATCAAAAATATACACCTTTAAATTTAAATCACATATATGCACATACATACTAATGTATTGAACACAATATTGATGCTGAAATCTGGCCTGCCAGTTGAACATGATCCAAACAAAACCACAGCATGAAGTGGAAAATTACTGCAGTGCCATCTCATCTCCAATAATTATTTATGGTCTGGTAATTTATTATCTTCTCTAAAAGGCCTTGCAATCATTTGGTTTTGGCCTCACTGCCTTTGTGCTACATTTGCTTATTTATGGATTCCTTTGAAAGGACATCTAGCACTGGATTGTTTCTCCTTTTCTGTATTCAGGAGGTGGGGTTGTGGAGTCAGAAGTCACTGGAAGATGTACTCACTGTAGCTGCATGCACAGCTGTAGCCAGTCCGTAGTCCTGGCCCTTGGCCCATTTCCTGAGTCAGGCTCAGTTTCAATGTTGTAAGAAAAAGAAATTGACAACCAGCCAGACTCAGGACTGGTACATGTGCACTGTTAGTTTTTGGAAAAAACAAACAAAAAAGCAACACAGGAACGGCACAGCGCTAACCAGAACCCTGCAGGTTCACTGAAATTGAACCTTTCCTAACATGCCACTGTTATGGACAAATCAACAGCAAGGATGACAGACAAAAGTTTAAGTTTCTAAACTGAATTCGAAATTTGAAATTAAATAAAACCACAATTTTACAAAAACATCAAACTGAGCTGTTTTTAAGCTTAATAAGGCCTAAACTCTACCTAAACCAAACCCCGACTAAGATATTGCAGAGTATAAGCCATATTTGTGGAACTGTTTCATCTCTTGATTGCAACCAGGGAGTTATACTTTTTGGTTCGACTCAGAATCAGAATAGCCTTTATTCGCCAAGAATACAAGGAATTTGATTTCGGTTTATGCTGCACTCTCTCTGTATGGCATATATAAATATATGCCAGACACTGGATAATAATTCAAAGTAACAAAAGGTGCAAATGAAATGTGCAAGTAAAATACAATTATTACAGTTATTTCAGTGTCGTTCCACCTGTGGAACTGTTTCATCTCTTGATCATAACCAGGGAGTTATACATTACGGTTATTACAGTGTCATTCTGTCTTTCAGCTCTGTGTTGTTACCAGATAAACAAAGAAGCACCACAGCATTACTGCTGAGTTATTTATAAAGCTGAATTCTGAACTGGGACTGAAATATTTTGTCATGCACAAATCGCTGAGGAGGAGTGTGAGTTGAAAAAACCAAGGTGATTTAATCTTCAGGTGGTGACAAACAGTCCAAACAAGTGACAAGAAGGAAAAGGGGAAAAGAGTCCACAAAACATGACAAAGGGATCTAATCAAGGAGTACACACACAACTAAATACAACTGCTGCAGGAGGTGACAAACAACTCTCAAAGTACTTACAAACTCAGCAGGGACCAGTGTGAACAACGTGAGCAACATGAGCAGAGTGACCAACATAAAGGAACCAGTAAATGAACAAAGAAATAGGTGCTACTTAAATACAAACTCAAACTGATGAACAAATGGAGGACAGGTGTGTAACAGGGTCAAAGGTCAAGTGACAACTAACAACAAAGGATAATAGAAACTACACTGACATCTAAAGTTAACGCACAAACACAAACATGACCATAAGCAAAACATAACGAAGAACAAGAAAATTCACAAAATCAATATACCGATCCAAAAACTATATAATACAAAAATAAACATAGAACTAAAAAAGGGAACAAAGTGCAACAATGGAAAAACCTGACAAGCAGACTGAGAATAAACAAAGAGGCAACAATAGCCAACTATAACAAAAACTAAACAATAACCAAAGCTGAACAAAGGAACAAAAGCAGAAAACAAATACGGAACTCAAAACTGATTCAAAGTTAGAACACGGGGGACAAACCAGATAACATGATCTTTGCCGAGTGCAGGACACGACTGAAAACCTTTTATGACTGGTGGCATCAGTCATACTTTATGCTGTGGTCTGCTCTGAGAGGGACAGGAAGAGACTCAGCAGATTAGGTAGAAGGACTGGCTCTGTACTGGAGTGCACTCTGGACCCCATAGAAGTGGTGGGTGAGAGGAGGATGTTTAGACTGTATCATACCTCAAAATGTTTTTAGCACTATAACTAACTGCTGATTTTTACACTATAAACCACATCTACCACCACTCTTCTTTGTGCTTCATCACATGCACAACTGTGCAACTTATCTGTGCAATAATTTTACTTTATCTATACATACTTATACTCACTTATACTCTATTTTTATGTATTCTGTTTCACATCAGCATTTTTGCATTTACCAGCAAACATGGCAATACACTTTATATACTTGGTCATCTTTCTTTGTTGTAAATATTTTTTTTCTTCTTTTTTCTTTAGTATGGTATGACTTTGTAATAATGAAATTAATTAAGGATCAGACTAGTATCTGGTGTTCTGGCAGATATAGTGTGTTTGACAGACTGATGGTATTATTTACTATCTTGGTTTATAACATCTGAACTGGGATGAACAAATTCATTCAAGTCTATTACATAAATAGTCTGATCCTCTTCTGTATTTGTTTAGACAAATAGTGGCTGTACAAATATGGGACTAAATTTGAATAAATGTAACAGCACGGAAAATGCAGATTTATCCTGAAACTCTCTTGAAAACATTGATCATGTTCACATTGATTTCTATTTATATCTGGTTGTCAGACGCTAACCAAGATGGCGTTGCTTTGGCAACAGCTAGCAAATGACCGGATCACCACGGTCCTCCATCTAGTGATTCAATAGATGTCTATGGTGGCTTCTCTCACTAGCCTCTGTCCTGCATTGTTACTCAGATTTGAGAACTGCCCACATGGCAGACGTACATTACAGTACCATACTGTTTTTATGTCTTAAACACTGATGTAGATTATGTCCAAGTCATCACAATAAAACTGACTGTAAAAGTGATAATTTAATCATTATATTTAGCATAAATTGTTTTTTTTTGTTTTTTTTCACAGCTTTTTTTGGAATTGTGTTGCAGGCCTTAAATGCAGAAATGAATGAAAATTAACATTAAATTAAGCTGGATTCATAGGGAAAGAGAATGAAATAGAAGTCAAAGTAAACATATAAATCACTGGATATGCTTTTTAAAATTTGTGTTGTCCATATCGTCCCAAATTTGTCTGATTTGGGGTTTCACTATCACCTTTAAATTTGATGTATAAATGTGCAATGTTAATGAAACCACTGGGATAAATCATCGAAGAGTGAGTCACTCTAAAAATGTGGCTCTTGTCCTTTAAACATCCTGTCCTGTTGATTAAATTGAATTTATGATCAAGGGAGATACTGTTAGCAATTTACCTATTCTGGCTGTCAGGTTAAATCCATTTTGGGATTATTGTGTATCTGGTCTCTTACATGATCAGAAAAGGCATGACATGCCTGGGAACAGTCACCCTGCCAGTGCAATATTCATAACTGCTTCCAGTTCCGGTGTCCAAACCATTCATTCATGTCTACCATAGGTCAGCTGCCTTCCACATGAATACTAGATCAAAGCACAATGTCAATTTTAAAGTATTCCTCCTCAGTAGCAAGCAGGTATTTTGGTGACAAGTCAACCCAATGCTGAAACACAAAATATGCAGCAATGATCAAAGCGTAAGAACACCTGAGATGTTAAAAAGAATGGAAATGCAAGGGCAAATGTGGCATCAGAAATGGAGTAAAGCTTCTGTGATATTCACTAATGGTTTTGTTTGGACAGTTGAAAGAGTCAAGGACATCAGTGTTAGAGCCGTGGACGGACTGATAATATATCAAAGTCTCAGTGTCACACTGTTTGGAGTCTCTTCAGGCTGTGCGGTGAACAGAATAGAATGAGACATGCAAAGTGAGAAAGAGCAGTCTCTCAGTCCATTAACAAGAGTGTGGAGAAAAAAAGGTGGAGGAAGTGGGGTTATTTTTGGAAAAGTGGCACATTCCATATCCTTCTGAAGGAAAGGGATATACACACATTTGCACTCTAAAAGCACAGTATGTGAAAAACGTGTCGATATGAAAATACAACACGCTTGGTGGTCCGACTATAAGGATGTTGTTACCTGAATATGAGGCTGAGCAGCAGCTACTTAAAATTCCTAATGTGCAGGACATCATAATGTGGTGGAATGCATTACACCATTTCTACTTAGTAGATGTAATGCAATGTTCCTGAAAACGGAACAAGTTGCCTATGAGTACAGTTTGTGTTGCTTTGTCATTTATCACAAACAAAGAATGGGGGCACTCTTGACTGGGCTTTATTTCTCAAAACAATCTAACACTGAACCATTGATGGAAAATTGGGTCTCTGAACAGGGACAATGCCTTCTTTTGGACCATTAACTTCTCAAAAGAGCACTTGCTGGTTACTAGACTTACTGTTAGTTAATCTTTGTGTATGTACAGCGTGCATTCTGGGGTTTTTCAGTATTGATGTTATCACACACATACACGTCTACACCATTATGTCCCGGACCCTGGAGATGGCATCGAAGGAGAAGACCTACCTCGCCGGCAATGGACCCTCCTGAACCACCTACGCACAGGGGCCGACTGCTTCAAAGCGTCCATGAAGAAGTGGGGCCTAACAGACAGCGCAGCGTGTGAGTGCGGGGAGCCTGAGCAGACTGCCAACCACATTATCACCACCTGTCTCCTGCACAGACCATCTTCACAGGAGAGCCTTTTCCGAGTGGGACCTGAGACGAGGGCGTGGCTACATGACACAATGCTGGACATATGAAGACGATACACGAAACAAACAACACACAGCATTTGTGCACCTGTGGCTCTCATTTCAAATATAATTCAAGTAAGATTAATTTTGCCTCCAGCCATTAAGTCACAGTGATAAAAAAAACAAACAAAACAAAACCCTGAGAAGTTCCTGATGCTATGTTGGGTGTAGATTGGGCAGCTTTGTCCATTCCTCTTTGCGGCACCTCTCAAGCTCCCTCAGGTTAGATGGGGTGTGTCGGTGCACAGCCATTTTCAGATCTCCCCAGAGAAGTTCAATCAGATTCAAGGACATTCACTGAGTTGTCCTGAAGCCACTCCTTTGATATCTTGGCTGTGTCCTTAGGATCATTGTCCTGCTGAAAGATGAACAGTTGCCCCAGTCTGAGGTCAAGAACGCTCTGGAGCAGGTTTTCATCCAGGATGTCTCTGTACATTGCTGCACTCATCTTTCCCTCAATCCTGACTAGTCACCCAGTTCCTGCCACTGAAAATCATCCCCACAGCATGATGGTGCCACCACCATGCTTCACTGTAGGGATGGTGCTCAGGTTCCTCCAAACATGATGCCTGACATTCACGCCAAAGAGTTAAATCTTCGTCTCATCAGATCAGAGAATTTTGTTTCTCATGGTCTGAGAGTCCTTCAGGTGCCTTTTGACAAACTCTAGGTGGGCTGCCATGTGCTTTTTACAAAGAAGTGGCTTCCATCTGGCCACCCTACCATACAGGCCTGATTGGTGGATTGCTGCAGAGATGGTTGTCCTTCTGGAAGGATCTCCTCTCTCCACAGAGGAAGGCTGGAGCTCTGACAGAGTGACCATCAGTTTCTTGGTCACCTCCCTGACTAAGGCCGTTCTCCCCTGATTGCCCAGTTTAGACGTGCGGCCAGCTCTAGGAAGAGTCCTGGTGGATCCAAACGTCTTCCATTTACAGATGATGGAGGCCGCTGTGCTCACTGGGACCCCAGGTGGACTCCAGTTAAGCGGCAGAAACACCTCAAGGATGATCAGTCCAAACAGGATGCACCTGAGCCAAATTTTGATCTTCATGGCAAAGACTGTGAATAGTTATGTACATGTAATTTTCTAGTTTTTTATTTGTAATAAATTTGCAAAAATCTAACAAAAAAAAAAAACTTTTTTAAAGCTGTAACATAACAAAATGTGTAAAAAGCGCAGTGCTGAATACTTTCTGGATAATTAACTAACAGTCCAAAACAGCAGTTAGCTGCTTGTTATTGGTCTCACTGTTAGTTAATCTTTGTGTAGGTGCAGTGTGTCTTTTGGGGTTTTTCAGTTTTGATGTTATCACACACCTGAAAGCCTGCTTGTTTGTAATATCTGCCCAGCATTTGTACACCTGTGGCTCCCATTTCAAATATAATTCAAGTCAGATTACTTTAGCCTCCAGCCATTAAGTCACAGTGATGAAAAAGAAAAAATACTGTGAGAAGTTCCTGATACTATTTTGTGTGCAGATTGAATGTGTGCATTTTAAGGATTTAAGGTGATATCTCAAGCTTCATGGGGGTTTGCCTAGTTTTCTTAGAAAAACTACATTTATATTTGGAGAAAGTTGTGTTCATACAAACACAAAAGTAATTACTGTATATGACCCAGCATTATACAAGGCTCTGCTGAAAGGTTCTGCCACAAACAAGATTATTTCAATAACAAGCAAGACACCAAACTGACACTGGTTTGAAATCAATCCTGGGAGGTGATGGTCTAGTGGTGGAAGGTGATGGTCTAGTGGTTAAGGCGTTGGGCTTGAGACCAGAAGATCCTCGGTTCAAATCCCAGCCTGACTGGAAAATCACTAAGGGCTCTTGGGCAAGGTCCTTAATCCCCTACTGCTCCCGGTGTGTAGTGAGCACCTTGTATGGCAGCACCATCACATCGGGGTGAATGTAATACATTATTTGTAAAGCGCTTTGAGCATCTGATGCAGATGGAAAAGTGCTATATAAATGCAGTCCATTTACCATTTATCCTTCACTTATTGACTGTTGCTTTCCTGTAAATTTGGGCATGTGCAAACTCTTGGCATAACACATGCGCTCAGCAGTCCGTAAAAGTATGGATGTGTATCGAAACAATATGCTGTTCTTGAATTCCTCACAGCAAAGGGTTGTGGACTTTCATTGATGAACAAGTGTTGTCTGTGGGGGAAGACTGTGTGGTGTTGAAGGGATGAAATTCCAGCCAGACCAGGCCCATAGCTGGTGATCCATAAGAGCCAGTGAGGTACTGCATCAAGTGCGGTGCGAGGGCATAGTCCGCACAGACTTTTAGGAACACATAAACACTGTCAACACTGACTGATATGTGGGCACTTTGCAAAAGCTGCGTGCAACGCTTGAAGCATGTTTGTCCTGGAAAAAACACAATTTTCATCCACACACAAGTCAACAAAAACAGCAGCTCAAATATTACCACACTCACTATACAATCACGATCTTGTGCCCTCCGGCTTTTTTGTTTTTCCCAAGCTGAAAGAACACCTGAAGGGACACCGTTACATGAATGATGCAGCTGTACAAGCAGCCATGTGTCGCTGATGACAAGAGAAGACAACTGAGTTTCTCACTGATGGATGCAAAGACTTGTCCGGCATGTGTGGAAAGTGACTATGTGGAAAAGTAATGTCACTGCTGTATAGAGAACATTAGAAGCTGTAAGCAGACATGTGATTCATGTGAGGATCTTGCTTGTTAATGAAATAATCACATATGAAACAGACCTTTTCAGCCAACCCAAATAGATGAGTATGAGTATGATGAAGATACACAATCTCATCCTTGACTATTATAACCACTTCAGTGTGAGTGTGTCCTCTGGGATCTCAATATCGGAGTGGCATCGTTCATCCTTCACACATAGCACGAATAAGTAGGAATCAGAGCGAATCACGGCGAAACACCCCAAATGAGTGAACCACGAAAACATCAAGCTGATGTTGGGAGAGACACGCAGTCAGGTAGGTGTGAATGATCACGATGCGATGGTTTTGAACACAGTGCGAGCAGCTGGAGCATGTCAACCCACATTGCGCAGGTGCTGTGGACAAAAATAAAAAATACATGCCACTCGCCGGGATTCGAACCTGCAATTTAATTTACAAAAGCTCTGATTAACAGACAGAAACTTTGCCACTGCGCTACCATCACTGTCCTATAACAGGAGCATAAAATGCCTTAAATCAACAAGGAGATAAATGTATTTCTTAAATAAAGAAATTAGACAATATAGATGACGAAAAAAATGCCATAACTGCCCCTGTTGTGGAGGGAAAAAAACAGGTGGAACATGTTGCACTTCATCGCGCCTCTGCTGTGGAGAAAACAAAATAAAACCACACACCATAAAAAACACAGCATTTTACTGAATCCCTCTTATTGAGCGGACAATACAAGTATGAACCGTCTGTTCCTCTGTAGATGACCCATGGTCACAGATGTACAGTCATGACTAGGGATGGGTATTGATAAGATTTTATTGATATTGATGCCATTATTGATTCTGCTTATCAATCTGATTCCTTATTGATACCTCTTGTGAATTTTCTGTGTACTAAAAGTAGGCATTACAGGTTTTCTATGTCAACAACATTTTATTGAGTCTTAAAGTAAATAAATATGAAATTGGTCACTGTATCCTTGATCTCTGGACATAAATCAAAATAAACAAAATCTGTAGTTTTTTTCAAAAGCATTTCCTTTCAGACATTTTGGCATGAATGTCTCTCCATACCTCTGAGCTGAGCTCAGCCAGCTGCTGCATGTCAGCGCAGGACATGTCATTTTATGAATTAATAGGGGAGGTGATGGTCTAGTGGTTAAGGTGTTGGGCTTGAGTCCAGAAGATTATGGGTTCAAATCCCCACCTGACTGGAAAATCACTAAGGGCCCTTGGGCAAGGCCTTTAATCCCCTATTGCTCCCGGTGTGTAGTGAGCGCCTTGTATGGCAGCACCCTGACATCGGGGTGAATGTGAGGCATAATTGTAAAGTGCTTTGAGCGTCTGATGCAGATGGAAAAGCGCTATATAAATGCAGTCCATTTAATGCCGACTAGACTCTATCGTTCTAACTTGACTTGGCAGAGAGCTGCACAGCGTTTGGAGCTGTGTGAACAGAACAGAGGACGATTCTCGTTTCTATCTCACAACAAGACAGGAGTCCCAGTTAGTCACTTTAATCCGGACAAAAGTGACTCACGATTGACATATTCAGGGATGAACGTGGTGAAAAACAAAAAAAAAGAGCTGTAACCCAAAATTACCCCCAACACCACCCGCATGAAAATGTTTGAATTCTAGAAGCTCTGAAATGCAATCTGAAGCTATTCCAGACAATAAACTGCAGTGAGTGCAACATCCATTTTGGTGAGAAAAAAACCCCAACTTTCCTTATTCAAATTAATTCCAGTAGTATTCTGCTCTTACTAGGATGCAGCAGTTTTCTAGCTTGGCAGATAGTTCTGGAGGAAATCACTGAAGAAATTAACACATTGGAAATATGGTTTGACCGAAACAAACTGTCATTAAACTTAAATAAAACAGGGATTAAGTGGAGGTGTAAGAGTCACTAGGTGTGCACAGGAAAGTTATTTATTTCTATATTTATTTATTTATGCTCACTGTTAGTTGGTTTTATATTTTCTGTTGTGTTTTGAATCAGGCTCTTTTTGTCTCTTTCTCTAAAATTGTATTGTAGCATTATTAGTTATTATTACTATTATTGTTGTTGCTATTATTTTTATTATTAATATATAAACAAAAATAAATTCAAAAATTACGATTTGTAATACATTTGACTCTTTTATAACAAATGCTGAGCCATTAATTATTATACAGAAGACAAATGCACACAAACGTGCTGAGATGTGAACAGCTTAATCCTAACTTTAACATTGAAAACGCCATAGATATGCTAACGCGTTAGCATCGGCCCGGTTTTTTAAGTTATAAAATACATCTATCAACTGTTTCAGAAGACCATAACAGGTCGGTTTAACATAAAAAAGGTAAAATAATACTCACAGACATATGCTCTTTGGGGTTTTAGCAAGAAAAGTTAAGATAAAGCGAAATAAAACAAAGAACCACAAAGCAGCGGGTCGGATCAATGCTTCATTGCTTCAAGCTTCAAAGAAGCACCGTGCTGCAGAAACAGTTGATTACAGACCCTGCATGGGGTTCTGTAATCAACATAGAGACATGATAATTTTCCCGACAAACACCCCCAAAAACAATGGCCACTCTGAAGTGCCAATAAGGGAATCATTAAGCAAAAAGGCAATTGATGTTGGTGGATCGAATCAATTCTTAACGATACCCGAAAAGAAGTGGTTCTCAATACCCAACCCTAGTCATGACATGACATGAATGAAGCAGTGTGCTCTTATCATGTCCACATCTGCTGGCCCACCGTGTCCAGCCAGCCCCACGCATGTGTCCAGCCCAACACGCGTGTCCTGTGGACGGCATGCCGCTGGACAGACACCACGTCACGTGGATCAGAACTCACGTGGGTGACATGACATTTAGATCGCCTGTTGCGTGTTATGATCTGATGAAACACATGTACGCCACATGTGTTTCGGTGGGGGAGGGTGGTTCAACATGTGCACGTGCAATACACATGCAGGCCACATGTGTGTTGCTTTTTGCAACGCCACACTCGTGGGGGCACTTAGACAAATTTCACATCCAGCTCAAAAGTGGTCGTCTGCTCTGTTTACGTGCTAACAGTGCGAATGGGCACACATTTTCTAAGTGTTGGATGTTCGAGTGTGTCACCTGGAATTTGGCCAACACCTGCCATGAGGGGCATAGAATGGGCTCTCACAGGGAACACTCTGTCTTTCAGCCGCTGGCATGTGCGAATAGTTGTAGCGACAGGTGTACGAGGAATTGGAGGCAGGTCCAAATTTTCACAAATGGCATGCAAGTCCTCCTTCGTGCACTAGTTGGCTTCAATCGTGTTATGTATGAAGGGGCCCTTAGAGAAGGGCATCATCACTGGTTTGTGGCAGTCAAATGCAGGGGTCCATTGTCCAGATCTGGCACCTGACAACCTCCGATTACAGCATTCCACGATCTCACAGTATCTACAATATCAGTGCCTGGATGTAGGTGGCTTCTCCAAGGTCTTGAATGGCTCATTACATGGGCAAGAATGAGCTACAAGCCTGCGAAGTCCAGGTCCATAGTCTTGAGGAAAGGAAAAATGACGGACCGATTCTGTTTCACCCTGGGAGACACTCAGTTTCCATCCATGTCAGAAAAGCCAGTGAAGAGCCTGGGTAAGCTCGCCACTGTCAACCTGAAGGATCATTGCGGCAACATCACTCCGGCCAGACATGGTGTTGATGTCTGGGGCACATAAGCAAGTGGTGCTACTGGAGCTTACTGCCTTTGGAATAAGGCTGTAACACAACAAAATGTGGAATAAGTGAAGTGCTGTGAATACTTTCCGGATGCACTGTATATGCAAGGGCAAATATGTATGTGTACTTACATATCATATACTATTCTTTTGTGAAAAAAATCATAATAAAAATAAGTCTCTTTTCACAAGATATCCAGCAAGGTTTCCCCTCCATCAGTTTGGAAAGAGCAGAATATTGTCACACAACATTTTCCAATGTTGCACATTTCATTTAGTTGTTGTTGTTGTTGTATTATGGAATCTATTTGTGCTGGAGACCCTCCTGTCCTGTGCACCAACAACATTTTCTGTATATTCATTTTGTGAATTGTTTCTGTGAATTGTTCTGTAATTTGTGTCTGTAGCATGGCCCAAGCAGATGGTCACCCCTTTGACTCTGGTCTGCTTGAGGTTTCTTCCTCAGAGGGAGTTTTTCCTTACCACTGTTGCTCTGGGGGTTAGTAAGGTTAGACCTTACTTGTGTGAAGCGCCTTGAGGCAATTCTGTTGTGATTTGGTGCTATATATAAATGAAAATAAATTGAAATGTATAGCCCTTTTGTGATGCAAATTATATGTTTACTGCATCATAAAAATATACCACATAGAACATCATGAAAAACAAGCACTATGAACTAATGGTTTTACAAGTACAAACTTATGTATATGTTTGCAAAATAATTGTCCAAGTTTACTGTAGTAAAATAATTTCACAGGCAACAAAGAGTGAACGGTACCAATAAACTGCAGCTTTAGTTTACATAGCTAAAAATATAGTTTGTGTGATCACATCTATTATGCCTTTATGTATAGAAGAGAAACAATCACACTGTTCAAATATGTCAGATAAGAGACCAGCTTTATTAAGTTCCCACTGCATATATTTCACTATTCAGACACCAAAGATCACAATACAAATGAAAGAATCTTCATAAATGATCTTGAATAAGTTCTTAAGTTCCGCAAACCACAGTACTGACTTTAGATTTATTATGAAAATAAAACTGGTTTTACTTGTATTAGATTTATGTTGGTGTTACGCAAGTGCCCTACAAAGAGCACTGCAACATGTCTGCTCGTGTCTGTTATTCATCCAAGTTTCCAACTTGATGATTTAGTGCCTCTTTGAGAGTTATTCAGTTATTGTTAGACAGTGTGTGACAATCATGAAGATGAACTTCAAGCTGTGCCCAACAACAAGGACTATGGAATCAGTGGTTAATAATCCCATTTAGTTGAAACAAAACATAATCTTCTTAGCAAATGACACTTCTCTCATTAGTGACTCATCCCGCACCTCATTAAGAACAAGAGTAAGAATTATCCTCACACCGCATTCGTGTCAAGTTTACCATTTAGTAAAAAATGTCAAGGATTCTTTGTGTCTGTGATAAATTTTACTTCATTTTCGCTTCATTATCTTCTATTACAGATAGGGAACTACAATGTAAAATGGATTTTAATGAGCCCAACATCAGAAGAATAGCTTAAAATCTGTCTTAATGGAGGGCTCGCTGCGCCCGCTCCCAAGTCCGTTGGCACCGAATGACCAGACTCAGGGCTGACAGAACCGGGGACCACAGAACAGTGGGGGAGAACAACGAAGGTTGATGACCGAAAACAACATGAAATGGAGAAAACCCTGAAGATGCAGATGGTAAACTGTTGTGTGCTAATTCTATCCAAGCTAACTGTGAAGACCAGGTTGAAGGGTGCTGCGAACATAATATTCTAAGACCTTTTTCCAATTTTTGGTTAAAGCGCTCTCTCTGACCATTAGCCTGGAGATGGTACCCGGACATTAGACTGGAGGTGGCCCCAAGGAGATGGCAGAATTCCCTCCAAAATCCCAAAACAAACTGTGGACCCCAGTCAGAGACAATGTCCCGTGGGAAACCATGGAGACGGAAAACATGTGTCAGTATAATTTCAGCTACCTCTTTGGCGGATGGCAATTTAGACAGAGGTACAAAGTCGCACATTTTGGAAAATCTATCAACAACAGTCAGGATTACCGTGTGTCCCTTGGAAGGCGGAAGTCCAGTGACGAAATCCAGGGAAATATGAGTCCAAGGCCGTCTAGGAATCAACAGAGGCAACAATGAACCGACAGGAGGGCGAGTTGGGGATTTGTGCATGGCACAAATCTGACAGGCATGAATAAACTCAGTGACGTCCTTGATCATACGTGACCACCAAAACTGTTGTTGAAGAACAAGCAGGTTCTATTTTATACCCCGATGGCAGGAGAATCGACTACTATAGCCCCACTCAATAACTTTCCCCCTAAGGGGGGCCGGAACAAACAATCTATCAGCAAGACAGCCGGTCAGAATGGATTCTTTCCCAAGAGCCGCCCTAACGCGAGACTCTATTTCCCAGGTAACAGCCAAAACAAAACATGTGGATGGCAAAATATTAACTGGATCAGGTGGTGTATTGGGGTCATCATACTGCCTAGACAATCCGTCTGGTTTTCCATTCTTCGACCCGGGCTGGTAAGTGATTACAAAATCAAACCAACTGAAAAATATAGCCCAACGAGCCTGACGGGCGTTCAATCTTTTAGCGGAACATAAGTAAGCCAAATTCTTATGATCTGTATAAACTAAGAACGGCATCTGTGCCACCTTGACCGCTAGCAGTTCCCAGTCGTCGATACTGTAATTGCACTTCGCAGCAGACAACTTGCGGGACAGAAAGGCACATGGATGTAACCGTATGTCTGCGGGACACATCTGGGACAGGATAGCTCCCAAACCAATATTCGAAGCATCGACCTCCACCACAAACTGCCGTGCGGGGTCAGGAAGGAGTAGCACGGGGGCTTCAGTAAACCATTGCTTTAGGACCCTAAAGGCCTCGTCACATTCTGGAGTGCACTTGAATGTCCATAATGATGAGGTCACACTGTAGAGTGGAGCAGCTACAGAAGTGAAATTTCAGATGAATTTTCGACAGAAATTAGCAAAGCTCAAAAATCTCTGAATGTCCTTGCGACTACTAGGCACTGCCCACTCAAGTACTGCTGCCACCTTGTCGGGGTCCATTTGAATCCTTCCCTCAGCTATAACGAACCCCAGAAACGACACAGTAGAGTTGTGAAATTCACACTTCTCAGCCTTGACATACAACTCGTTCTGCAAGAGAGTTTGTAACACGGCCTGAACATGCTCAGTGTGAGTCTCGAGGTCAGGAGAGAAGATCAAGATATCATCCAGATACACAAACACAAACTTATTCAACTATTCCCACAGAACATTGTTGACAAGTTTCTGGAAGATGGCAGGCACATTAGTCAGCCTAAATGGCATCACCAGATATTCATAGTGACCTGTGGGAGTGTTAAACACCGTCTTCCACTCATCACTCTGTCTAATCCAGACCAAATGATAGGCGTTACGGAGATCCAATTTAGAAAATATTTTGGCGACCTCTAGTGACTGGAAAGCAGATGACATCAGTGGTAAGGGGTAATGTTTTTTCACTGTAATATCATTCAAACCCTGATAATCAATACAAGGGCGAAGCATCTTATCTTTCCTTTCAACGAAGAAAAACACTGCCCCTGCTGGTGACGAAGAGGGCCGAATTAACCCAGCATCAAGTGACTCCTGTATGTATACTTGCATGGCGAGGCACATTGAGGTACATTGTTGCTGAGCTAACTCGCCGAAGCCAGTGCTGAATGTGGCAAGCCGGTCCGGGATGTGGCCAGAGAGAGGGAAACACCCACCACCAAGAGCCAGCAGAGACATTTTAGATTTTTGCATATATATATACAGTGAGAAAAATAAGTATTTGAACACCCTGCGATTTTGCAAGTTCTCCCACTTAGAAATCATGGAGGAGTCTAAAATTTTCATCTTATAGGTGCATGTCTACTGTGAGAGACATAATCTAAAAAAAATAAGGAAATCATAATGTATGATTTTTCAATAATTTATTCGTATGTTACTGCTGCAAATAAGTATTTCAACTCCAAATCAATGTTAATATTTGGTACAGTAGCCTTTGTTTGCATTTACAGAGGTCAAACGTTTCCTGTAGTTTTTCACCAGGTTTGCACAAACTGCAGCAGGGATTTTGGTCCACTCCTCCATACAGATCTTCTCTAGATCAGACAGGTTAGTGAGCTGTCGCTGGGAAACATGGAGTTTGAGCTCCCTCCAAAGACTTTCTATTGGGTTTAGGTCTGGAGACTGGCTAGGCCACTCCAGAACCTTGATATGCTTCTTACGGAGCCATTCCTTGGTTGTCCTTGCTGTGTGCTTCGGGTCATTGTCATGTTGGAAGACCCATCCACGACCCATCTTCAATGCTCTAACTGAGGGAAGGAGGTTGTTCCCCAAAATCTCGCAATACATGGCCCCGGTCATCCTCTCCTTAATATAGTGCAGTCGTCTTGTCCCATGTGCAGAAAAACACCCCCAAACCATGATGCTTCCACCCCCATGCTTCACAGTAGGGACGGTGTTTTTGGGATGGTACTCCAAACACGGCAAGTGGAATTAAGACCAAAAAGTTCTATTTTGGTCTCATCTGACCAAATTACTTTCTCCCATGACTCCTCTGGATCATCCAAATGGTCATGGGCAAACTTAAGATGGGCCTGGACGTGTGTTGATTTAAGCAGGGGAATTTAACCAATGACGTCTTAGTGTATTACCCACAGTAAACTTGGAAACAGTGGTGCCAGCTCTCTTCAGGTCATTGACCAGCTCCTCCCGTGCAGTTCTGGGCTGATTCCTCACCTTTCTTAGGATCATTGATACGCCACGAGGTGGGATCTTGCATGGAGCCCCAGTCCAAGGGAGATTGACAGTCATGTTTAGCTTCTTCCATTTTCTAATAATTGCTCCAACAGTTAATCTTTTTTCACCAAGCAGCTTAGCAATTGCCCTGTAGCCCTTTCCAGCCTTGTGGAGGTCTACAATTTGTCTCTGGTGTCTTTGGACAGCTCTTTGGTCTTAGCCATGTTATGGTGGACAGGTGTCTTTATGCAGCTAACGACCTCAAATGGGTGCTTCTAATTTGGAATAATAAGTGGTGGACTTTTTAGAGGCAGACTGACAGGTCTTTGAGGGCCAGAATTTCTGCTGATTGGCAGGTGTTCAAATACTTATTTGCAGCAGTAACATACAAGTAAATTATTAAAAAATCATACATTGTGATTTCCGGATTTTTTTTTTTTTTTTTTTGGATTATGTCTCTCACAGTGGACATGCACCTAAGATGAAAATTTCAGACCCCTCCATGATTTCAAAGTGGGAGAATTTGCAAAATTGCAGGGTGTTCAAGTACTTATTTTCCTCAGTATATATACTCAACAAAAATATAAACGCAACACTTTTGGTTTTGCTCCCATTTTGTATGAGATGAACTCAAAGATCTAAAACTTTTTCCACATACACAATATCACCATTTCCCTCAAATATTGTTCACAAACCAGTCGAAATCTGTGATAGTGAGCACTTCTCCTTTGCTGAGATAATCCATCCCACCTCACAGGTGTGCCATACCAAGATGCTGATTAGACACCATGATTAGTGCACAGGCGTGCCTTAGACTGCCCACAATAAAAGGCCACTCTGAAAGGTGCAGTTTTGTTTTATTGGGGGGGGGGGGATACCAGTCAGTATCTGGTGTGACCACCATTTGCCTCATGCAGTGCAACACATCTCCTTCGCATCATCCGTGAAGAGAACACCTCTCCAACGTGCCAAACGCCAGCGAATGTGAGCATTTGCCCACTCAAGTCGGTTACGACGACAAACTGGAGTCAGGTCGAGACCCCGATGAGGACGACGAGCATGCAGATGAGCTTCCTTGAGACGGTTTCTGACAGTTTGTGCAGAAATTCTTTGGTTATGCAAACCGATTGTTTCAGCAGCTGTCCGAGTGGCTGGTCTCAGACGATCTTGGAGGTGAACATGCTGGATGTGGAGGTCCTGGGCTGGTGTGGTTACACGTGGTATGCGGTTGTGAGGCTGGTTGGATGTACTGCCAAATTCTCTGAAACGACTTTGGAGACGGCTTATGATAGAGACATGAACATTCAATACACGAGCAACAGCTCTGGTTGACATTCCTGCTGTCAGCATGCCAACTGCACGCTCCCTCAAATCTTGCGACATCTGTGGCATTGTGCTGTGTGATAAAACTGCACCTTTCAGAGTGGCCTTTTATTGTGGGCAGTCTAAGGCACGCCTGTGCACTAATCATGGTGTCTAATCAGCATCTTGGTATGGCACACCTGTGAGGTGGGATGGATTATCTCAGCAAAGGAGAAGTGCTCACTATCACAGATTTATACTGGTTTGTGAACAATATTTGAGGGAAATGGTGATATTGTGTATGTGGAAAAAGTTTTAGATCTTTGAGTTCATCTCATACAAAATGGGAGCAAAACCAAAAGTGTTGCGTTTATATTTTTGTTGAGTGTATATATATATATATATATATATATATATATATATATATATATATATATATATATATATACGTATATATATATATATATATATATATATATATAAACTAAGAAATCACACGTATATAAATATTCACAGTCCTTGCCATGAAGTTCAAAATTGAGGTCATGTGTATCCTGTGTCCACTGATCATACTTGAGATGTTTCTACAGCTTAATTGCAGCCCACCTGGGGTAAATTCAGTTGATTGGACATGATTTGGAAAAGCACACACCTGTCTACATATAAGGTCCCACAACTGACAGTGCATGTCAGAGCACAAACCAACCATGAAGTCAAAGGAATTGTCTGTAGACCTCTGAGATGGGATTGTCTCAAGGCACAAATCTGGGGAAAAATACAGAAACATTTCTGCTGCTTTGAAGGGCCCAATGAACAGACGCCTCCGTCATCAGTAAATGGAAGAAGGACTCCTCCTAGAGCTGGACACCCGTCTAAACCTAGCGATTGGCAGAGAACGGCCTTAATCAGGAAGGTGACCAAGAACCCAATGGTCACTCTGTCAGAGCTCTGTGGAGAGGAGAACCTTCCAGAAGGACAACCATCTCTACAGCAAAACAACCAATCAGACCTGTATGGTAGAATGGCCAGACAGAAGCCACTCCTTAATAAAAGGCACATGAGAGCCCACCTGGATTTTGACAAAAGGCACCTGAAGGACGCTCAGACCATAAAAAACAAAATTCTCTGGTCTGATGAGACAAAGATTGAAATCTTTTGTGTGAATGCCAGGTGTCATGTTTAGAGGAAACCAGGCACCATCCCTACAGTGAAGCACGGTGATGGCAGCATCATGCTGTGGGGATGTTTTTCAGCAGCAGGAAATCTAAGGTGGAAGTCTTCTAGTGTTTACTAATGTACACCTAAATATCTTAAAAGAGAGAGAGAGAGAGAGAGAGCGAGAGAGAGAGAGAGAGAGAGAGAGAGAGAGAGAGAGAGAGAGAGAGAGAGAGAGAGAGTGGAGTCACTTAGGTGCCTGGTTCTCCCTACCCACCTAAGCGGTTCAAGAATATGGACAGCATATATGACACAGATGACTGACATGTCACTGCACCACACGTCTGGTTGAAAGAGCTGCATTTTGAAATCAGTGAGTCACATTGACTGCTAGGTTCCTCGTGTCCAGTAGTTGGTGCTGTGTACCACAAAAAGTTCTAATCCACCTTAGTAGAAGAAGAAAAATGTTTGCCTCAGATTTGAACTGAACACATCATTTGAACTATGGACTTCAAATCACACCAAACTTACATTGGTGAGTAAACGACCGTATTTTATGCCAGAAATGAGGTCCAGGTTGTTAAAACCAGCATTTCTCCTTTAATTCAGGTTGCCTTACACATGTTTAAGCTAACACATAACAGTTGGTTCATGCTCTGATGGCTTATTAGTGCAGCAGATAACTGAAACAATCACTGAAATGGTGATACAAGCATCAAATTCAGCACAAATACAGTGTAGACACTACACTTTAAAAAAATGACTGGCCACTTGAATTTTCAATAGGTGGCCAGGTAGGGGTCAATTGAAGAATTACACAGGGGTCAAAATTTAAAAATGCTCCATTCAAATTGAAAACTACATCATGTTACTTGTCTGATTATAAAGATTCCAAAAAGGTATAGTTTGGGCTATTTATGACTGAATGTTATGGCGTTTTGAGGTAAAAACAGCAAGAATGGTGACAAAGTCAGTTTCAGGTTGTACAGGGGTCAAAAGGTAAAGAGTTGCTGTAATTTTGGTAAAAAGTGATGCAAATTATTGGTTGAGTTAATAAGATTAATAAATGGAATCGTTTTGTCAGTGGTGAATGCTTGGTCTCCAAAGTAAAGCTCAAACAAGGTCATTGTGCATTGGATTCTATGACATGTGACATATGTTACCCTGTAACATGTACTAAGCATGACACATGATACAAACTGTTACTTTTTAAAACTCGACTGGGTTCCAGTCGAAGATTCAAGCTTCTCTACTTGATAAATAAACTGGATTGGATTGGACTGGAGAAGAAAACAATAAAACAAATCCACGAAAGCAGAGCATACAACACAAAGATAAAATCCAAACCCTGACATACTGATCCCTTGGGAAGACTATCTTAGAGAAATTGAGGTTCCAGCAGCATTGTATAGCAGCACACAGGGTAAGACGCACACAGAGTATCAAAAATGAAAAAAGAAAAACAGTTTGCAAATATAAATTTAAATAAAAATACACAATATAAATACCAGACATACTGATCAATACTGGTTTACTGGCTATTCCTCTCATTCTCATTCCCGACCTCTGTCTTCCTGTTACTCCTCCTCCCCCTGAGTGAGGAGTTGTACAGTCTGATGGCCTGAGGGGCAAAGGAGTTTTTCAGTCTGTTGGTCCTGCACTTGGGAAGGAGCAGTCTGTGGCTGAAGAGGCTCCTCTGGTTGCTGATGACGATGTGCAGAGGGTGACTGGCATCGTACAGTAACATTTGTTCATATATTGTCCGATAAATGTTAATGTATTCGTAGTTATCCTCGTTGGATGTGTAATCACTGGAAACAATCCCATACAAAACACAGAATTGATAAATTCTGGTATTTGTAATTGACTATGAGGATTTAGGAAATCTATATTAAAGTCTCCACAAACAAATAAAAGCTTATTATGTTTAATTGTGTTGTACATTTCTATCAGTTTAGCCACAAAATTATTTATATTTGATCCAGGAGCTCTATAAACGCAGCTTCTGTTTTTTGATTTTTCACATTTGGGAGGTGTTCCAGGCACGTCCGTCTGGGAGGAGACCCCGTGGAAGACCTAGGACTAGGTGGAGAGATTATATCTCCACGGCGGCCTGGGAATGCCTCGGGATCCCCCAGTCAGAGGTGGTCAGTGTGGCATGGGAAAGGGAAGTTTGGGGTCGCCTGCTAGAGCTGTTCCCCCCTCGACCCGATAAGCGGTTCAAGATGAGTGATGAGTGTAACGCATTCTATAACATTCTCCAATGAAAATTATATATTTTGAATTTCACTTTGATGATCTGATCTACCGCCGTGTTTTTCAACCTATTTGTGGCACAAAAAACAAAACATAAAATAAAATCATATCCCTCAAGCTAGACAGTGTCAACTTGTTCATCTTTTAACCATGTCTCAGTAACTGCAATAACTGAAACATGTTTATTGGAAATTTTAGAAAAGTTCATAGAAAGACTCTCAACTGTTAAAATGTATAACGGTGAATGTCCCATTTGTCAAAGAATAATCCTTAAATTGTTCCTCAGTTAAGTATTTACAATGATGAATAATATTTGAGAATAAAACAATTATATCCAATATCATGAAATCTATGTTCAGTGTAATCAAAACAATTTTAAATTGAGCTCCTGTGCAGTGCACATCAGTACAGTATGTGTGGTAAGGCGAACTGACAACTGCTGTAGAGAATCATTTTAAATAAAATAATCATGGAAACAATCTGGTCTCCAGCTGGATGTACTGGTGCACTCAGAATTATAAAACAATACAGCATAAAAAGTCCAATATGAATGCATTCATATGCAGTATGAGTAGCTGTGATGCTTAGAAGAGCCACTTAATGTAAAATGCCAATATTGTCTGTAAAAGCAATGATCAACACAGTGTCACATCAATTGTAGTTCTTATTCATCTCGCTGACGCATGCAATCACAATGTAGAAGATCTTTTGTTCCTGTATTCCACAGGTCAAACTCTACTGCTGCTTTCCAATGGAGGACAGCTTACATTTTAAATGGGGGAAAGCCATTTGGATTGTTACCTTTGAAAAAGAAGAAACCACCAAGGAGCACCGACGGTGTTCTCTCTGAAAGGTGGTATTTTGTCTAGTGATGAGGGATTTTCCACTACACTCCAGGACACAGGTCATGTGGGTGAGCACCTGAAACATCTTTTCAGTGATGCCGGTAACGCGTTACTCTAATCTAACCACTTTTTTTTAGTAACGAGTAATCTAACACGTTAATCTTTCCAAATCAGTAATCAGATTAAAGTTACTTCTCCAAGTCACTGTGCGTTACTATTATTTTTGCATTGTGGGTCGACAGCAGCGTTAAACTTGGTCCGTGGGCAGGAGGTCGGGGTTCGACTGAACTGTCCACTTTAAGCGAGCTGTGAGCTTTTCATCCATGGTTTTCTGCAGCAGCTATGACTCGTCCTCACACCTTAGAGCGCAGTGACAACAGCACACCTGCACTGAGCTTTACAAAGACATTTTAATGCTTTTTTCACCTTTATTTAGAATTCTGAGCTGAGCCGCTTCGTATCTGCTGCTAAAAACAGCTGATCCTCCGCGACGCGTCAACAATTAACACTATTTTCCACTCAAATGCACCTAAACTCTCTTTCTGAGGACCACATGATGTGAAAATGCAATAAAACTTTCTTACCTGTAAATCTGGTCATATTTTCTGCATAAATAAATGTTATCCATTCTTTGTGCTCACCAAAGCAGGGGCAAATCCAGATGGAATAGGGGCGTGGGGCAGGGATGTGCCCCCCCCACAACACCCCTAGATTAAAGGTCCATTTTTGAAGTCTTTTTTACTACAACTACTAATACTACTTAGAATAATAATAATTTCAACAAGTAAAATGTTTAGAGAGAATTTAAATGTTAGAAAAATGTGAGAAAGAATTTAATAGTTACATTTATAAACAATGTAGGTTAGAAATAGCAAGTTTTACTGTTACAGTGCTGTCACCAGTTAAATATGAGGTCAAGAAAGAGGTCTTTATTTTACTTTTTATAAAACAAGTATTTATTTTCATTGGTCAAGAAAGGGTGACTATAAAGTGAGTTTTGGCAAAACAAGTATCATTGTCATGTTGAGGTGGCAGAGGGTTGTGGTCGGCAGCTGGGGAAAGTAACTAAAAAAGTAACTAGTAATCTAACTTAGTTACTTTTACAATTGAGTAATCAGTAAAGTAACTAAGTTACTTTTTCAAGGAGTAATCAGTAATCAGTAATTGGATTACTTTTTCAAAGTAACTGTGGCAACACTGCATCTTTTCCCTCAGCAAGGATGATGATGGTCTTACACACAAGACAACATAGAAAGAGTTGAATGGCAGTGGCAGCATTCTCTGAGGTCTGCAGCTGTGGAAGTGGGCCAAGTCTTGGTGGTCTACATACCAAGAAATTGGCAAGTGCTGTGGATGATCAGCAACTTCTGGTGGTGTCAGATTTTCCTGTCAAAGAGCATACTATGAGACTCAGACTTAGGCAGTCTTTGTGTGTCCCATCTATTATCTGAATCAAAGAGAATGATACCTGGATGAGGGAGAATTTTCAATTGTAGGTTCATTCAGTAATTGATAACAGCCCAGTTGTGACATTCCTCTGGACTTTTGTGATTGCAGTGTAGCCACAAGCCCCGAGAGGACTGGTTACTAGGACTATACCACTTCCCGTGGATTTGATAGTCATGGTGAAAATGGCTCAGTGCTTCTTGACTTCTTGAAATGTCAGGGTCTACAAGGTGCTGCGTTCTGGCCCCAGTGCTCAGAGTGTCACAGTTGGATGTGGTACTCTAATTTTGTTGGCGTAGCTAAGAACATTAATAATATTCTCATTGGAACACATTTGTGACTCACCAGTTTATGACCCCTTACCACAGACTTGTTTTAGCTTCCCTAAAGACACATCTGAAATCCTACAGACTGCTGTCTGTACAGTTTCTTAAATTTGTTGTGGCTAAACTGGTATTGCATGCAATCTACGTGGAGGGCTCACAAACATGGATATATCACATGACCCAAATTGAATGTGGGAGTTCTTCTGAAATAAAACGCTGAAAGTGTTGTGAAAGTGTAGTGACACGGACCCACAACAGGGGGCGCAAATGAACGGTCAATAGATGAGCCAAAAAGTAACAATTTAATGTTGTGAAGGTGCACAACGAATACACAGACAATCTCAGAATATGATAACAGTCAATCCACAAAGGTGACGTGTGGGCAGGCTCAAGGATAGAAGACGTCTGTCCTGAGAAGAGCCGGAACCACACGATTTCCGCCGCCACCGAACCTGGTGAATACTGGAGCCGCCAAGTCCCGAATTCCCAGGTGATCACCGTCCCCGACTGTCGGATCTGGTACTGCTGGCGAAGAACAAAGACAGTCAAGTGTGGGTGTGTGTACACCCCGTAACAACAACGGTGGGAATGCCACCTTCACCTCTAACACACACTCATGCAGCGTCTGTTTAACCACTTATCTGACGGACGTAGGACGAAACAGTCGCGACCCACTCCGGTCCTCTGGTTGACAGCTGCAAAACAATAGCTCTTAGAAACAATTACTACAGGCAGAGAAAGTTACCTCCATTGAAGTATGATATCTCGGCAACGAGGTGGAGATGACGTCTGGTCTTTATGGAGTGAGATGCTGTAGAGTAGATGGGTGACAGCTGTCAAGAGATAATGAGTGACAGCTGTCACCCCCGGCTGTGTCCGTGGCGGCAGCGCCCTCTCGTGCCTGAAGCCCGCACTTCAGGCAGGGCGCCCACTGGTGGTGGGCCAGCAGTGCCTCCTCTTCTGGCGGCCCACACAACAGAAAGCTGGTCTTTGATCCAGACAAGGTACTGGCAAGTGTCATTCTCAGTGGAATTCAGTGCCAGCTGCTTGCTGCTCTGCATCCAGAGCTGTCTGGGTTGACGGTCAACAACTCAACTACCAGCTGCATCCTATTTCTAGGAGTACTAGAAATAGGATGCAAATGTAAGTGTGAATTTTGGTATGGATTCAATGTTGTGTCAAAGTATTTGGAAAGGTGGATGATGGCAAGAATCCCAGCAGACATCCATATTTTCCTCTTGTGGTTTTTCTGATCATTACCTCCTCTAAGTCATTCTGTATTTTCTTGTTGTGGTATTTACAATTTCTGTATTTTTGATTCCACTCTACTGACCTTTGCTACTATTCTGGAGTTCCATATTTCACCTGCTGTTTTGCTGTGGTTAGTGTTTTTGAATGAATGAATGAAAACTGTTTATTTCGAACATTTGATACAACAACAATTACAAGATAGAGCAGTAAAGACAACAACAAAAAAGTTCCTACTGTGTACCCAACATGTCTGAAAAGGGGTAGGGTGAAGCATCAGCTTATTTATCCCTACCCCTTCTTCCCCACAACCAGTAATACCCTTTGCCACATATACACATAGATTCCTACACACCTAAACCGATATTGATATATATATATATATATATATATATATATATATATATACATATATATATATACACATACACATATATATATACATACACACATCAACATACATACACATATACATACACATATATACACATATACATATATACACATATATACACACATACACACAAACATAAATATACACCTACACATACCTACTTACATACAAAATACTATATATTTACAAGCCGAAGCAAAAAACAAAAACACCCTAACCCTCATTACCCTTCCTCCTCCCTATACCTAGAAAAAACCATATTTTTGTACCGCTGTTTGAACTGGTTCATGCTTGGACATTGCTTGAGCCCCACTCCCAATCTGTTCCACATCCTCACCCCACAGACAGAAATACAGAAACCTTTTAATGTTGTTCGTGCCCACTGATGCTTTAAATTAAATTTCCCCCTCAGACTGTAATCCCCTGATCTGTTAAAAAACATATTTTTAATATTTGCTGGAAGTAAATTGTTTATTGCTTTATACACAATTTGTACTGTTTGAAAATGAACCAAGTCTGTGAATTTTAAGAATTTGGATTGTAAAAATAGTGGATTTGTATGATCTCTATAGCCAGTATTATGAATAATTCTTATAGCTCTTTTCTGCATTACTGATAGTGATTGTGTTGTACCTTTATAAGTATTACCCCATACCTCTGCACAGTACTGTAAATATGGTAAAACCAATGAGCAGTAAAGAATGCGGAGTGAGTTGTGGTCCAGAATATGTTTCGCTTTGTTTAGAACTGAAATGCTTCTTGACAGTTTACTTTGTATATGTTTTATATGAGTCTTCCAGTTTATCTTATCATCTATTATCACCCCCAGAAACTTATTTTCATGTACCCTTTCAATATCTACCCCCTCGACTTGTAACTGAACCTGGATGTCTGTATTACAATAGCCAAATAACATGTATTTTGTTTTACTTAAGTTTAATGATAATTTGTTTCTGTCAAACCATATTTTCAATTTTCCCATTTCTATACTGATCCTCCTCAGTAACTCCTGCAAATCCCCCCCTGAACAAAAAATGCTTGTGTCATCTGCAAATAATACTAATTTTAATATTTTGGAAACATTGACAATATCATTTATATAAATTAGAAACAGTTTTGGACCCAATACTGACCCCTGTGGGACGCCACAAGCATTGTCCAAGCATGATGATGTATATTCCCCCAACTTCACAAACTGTTTTCTGTTACTTAAGTAGCTTCTCACCCAGTGCAACACCAACCCCCTAATCCCATACTGTTCAAGTTTATTGATTAATATGTCATGATTGATTGTATCAAAAGCCTTTTTAAGGTCTATAAATATTCCAACTGAATGTAATTTGTGGTCTATGGCGTTTGTAATCTCCTCAACTGATTCTATTAATGCAAGTGATGTTGAACTATGTGCTCTGAATCCATATTGACTATCAGTAAGTAATTTATGTTTATTTATGAATTTGTCTAATCTATTATTGAATAACTTTTCTAATAATTTGGAAAATTGTGGAAGCAAAGAAACAGGTCTATAATTTGTGAAGTGGTGTCTATCCCCAGTCTTATACAGCGGCACAACGTTAGCTATTTTCATTTGATTGGGAAATTTACCGGTTTGAAATGATAAGTTACAGATGTATGTTAATGGTTCTACAATCCATTCAATGACCTGTTTTACCACCACCATATCAATTTCATTTAAATCGGTAGATGTTTTATATTTACAATTATTCACAATGTCTATAATTTCATTTCCATCCACTGCTGTGAGGAACATTGAACAGGGATTTCTTTCTATGAGATTATTATCCCAATCCTCAGGTTGGGAATCGGGAATTTTTTCTGCCAAGCTTGGTCCAATATTTACAAAAAAATTATTAAAACCGTTGACTACCTCATCCTTATTTTCCTTCTTGACATTATTATCAATGAAATACTGAGGGTAACTCTGTTTTTTATTACCATTTTTGATAATGCTATTTAATATATCCCATATTCCTTTAATATTGTTTTTGTTATTATATAATATGTTACTATAATATTCCTTCCTACATACCCGTATAATATTAGTTAATCTATTTTTGTATTTCTTATATCTATTTTCTGCCTCTTTAGTCTTTAGTTTTATGAATTCTCTATACAGTGTATTTTTCTTATTACATGCATTTCGTAACCCTTTTGTCATCCATGGTTGAGCTTGGATTTTTTGTTTTCTGTAGTCTTGTTTAATTGGACAATTTTTATCATATAATGATGTAAATATTTGTAAAAAAGTTTCATATGCACTATCAACATCACTTTCACTGTATACCTTTTCCCAGTTTTGCTCCTGTAAATCCTTCTTTAGTGTGTTCATGTTTTCCTCTGTCCGCACTCGCCTGTATTTTATTTTCTCCTCTGGCTGATTCCGCCGATGGTTTCTATTATAAAAGATGAAAACTGGTAGATGATCACTAATGTCATTGATTAATAATCCACTCACAGTGTTATTCTCAATATCATTGCTGAATATATTATCAATTAAGGTAGCACTATGGGATGTAATTCTGCTTGGCCTGGTGATTTTTGGATATAAACTCATACTGTACATTATACTGATAAATTCATCTGTTATTTAATGCTTATTTGGATTGAGCAGATCAATATTTAAGTCACCACAAATGAACACAGTTTTTTGATTAGTTTTTGAGAACATTTTTCCCATACAGTCAGTGAATGTTTCAATACTAGATCCTGGTGCTCTATATATACAGCTGACTAATACATTTTTGCTTTTTTCTTCACATATTTCAATAGTTATACATTCTAATAAGTTATCAATCACAGTTGTCATATTGTCTACTATTTTATAATCCATGTTCTTATCCACATACACAGCCACTCCTCCTCCACTCTTATTCTTTCTGTTTACACAATTAAATTCATATCCATCCAGTTCAAAATCCATTCCTTTATCTTCATTGATCCATGTTTCTGATATAGCAATTATGTTAAATATTTTTTTAAACTGACTTAAATATTCTTTAATGTTGTTAAAGTTTGCATATAGACTTCTGCTGTTGAAATGGATTATTGATAATTTGTTATCCGTTCTAATGATCCGATTAAACTGTTCATCTGTATAATAGCAACAACTGTCATTGATATTTGAGAAGAAATTATTGTCCGGGTCTATATCGTGCTCCAAGTCCAGTACATTGTGGTCTGTGTATTTAAATGTTCTCAGTTCTACTTTTCCATGATCAGCAATCCTTTGAGTTATATCCTTCTTGTCTCCAGATGTAGATGATGTAGTAGATGAATAGGTTCCTCTGGTCTGTGTCATGGTGTTATGATGTGTTTGTGTCCATATTTGTCCAGATCCTCGATGTTCCTGATTACCATAACCTTCGCTTGTTCTGGTGTTCCATTCAATTTGATAAATGTTTTGCAGTTGGATGTCCATGTCTGTTGAATTTTTCCCTGCTTTTTTAAGAAACGAGCTTTCCTGGCGATGTCTGCGTTTCTTTTGGTCAGGTGTTCATTGATGAATACGTTTGTTCCTTTAAGTTTCCGTCCCTGTTTTAACAATGCCATTTTATGTTTTCTGTTGACAAACCTCATTATAACTGCTCGCTTGTCTCCATCCTCTCTCCTGGGCAGGGGGTGGCACGCTTCAATGTTATTACAGTCCATTTGAATACCTTTAGATTGCAGGAAGTCAGCCACCTGTTGTTCCACTGAGCTGGCCTCCTGCTCACTGGCCTCCCCTCCACTGTCTTTTGACACCGCCTGTGCGTAGGATCGAGGTTTAATATGAATTCCTGTAATAATAACGTCGTTCATCCTTGTGTACTGTTCCAACTCCGCAACACGGTTCTCCAGGTGCACCAGACGCCAGTCTTTCTCGGCATTCTGGATCCGGAGAGCCTTCACTTCTTCCACCAGCTCCATAATGGATTTCTGCTGCATTTTAACCACAGAGATTTCCTCAGACAAAAAGTCCAGGGACTTCTTGATATCGTCTCCCTCCTCCACCGTCAGTGCCTTCTTCGGACCCATGGTCAGATAACTCCGCGCTGGCGCCTCGGGCCTCTGTAAAGCCGCGCCGGTGGAACTGCGCTGATGCCTCGGGCTTCAGGTGGAGCCGCGCCGGTGGATGAGGCAGAAAAAGCAAAGAGATATTTCTTACACACACAGCCCGCGTCTGTCTTCAGCCAGGATTGATTTGATTCCACATTAGAGACCTTTGCTGCCATTCCAGACTCCTGTCTTTTGCCTGCCATTTCAAACTCAGTGGTAAGAGAATCTCTGCTCATTGAAATCTGTGTGCATCTTGGATAATTCTGCTGCCAAACCCAATGAAAGATTGTTGGTACTAGGAACTCTGGTTACTAAACTGTGTTTGCATTGTGGAACACTACTGATTTGTTCCCTGTAAGACTGTTGCCTTCAAGGTTGACCACCCATGCACTGAACTTGGCAGTATGGCAGCATGGTGGTTTAATGGTTAGCATTGTTGCCTCACAGCAAGAAGGTCATGGGTTCAATTCCCAGCCGTGGCCTTTCTCTGTGGAGTTTGCATATTCTCCCTGTGTTTGTGTGGGTATCCTCTGGGTGCTCCGTTTTCCTCCCACATTGAAAGACATGCAAGTTAGGTGAATCGTAACCTTTATTTTGGAAACTCCCTTGCAAAAAAGATCTCAAACTCATCAGGACTAACCTGGTTAAATAAAAGTTAAAACGAAAAAGTCTTTGTTTTTGACCACCTGTTGGCTGCTGCTCTTAGCAGTCTAAATAATCAATGAGTGTTGCAGTTGTCTGTGTTGGGGTCCATGCCCTAATCCTTTACAATTGGTCTGTAGAGTTAACAGAAAGGAAACGGTTTAAGGAGTTACCCAAGAGCTTTGGTCATGGTCATGAACTTTGAGTAATGCCCGAAAGAATGAGGTCACAGATACAACTGGTGGAAATGAGATATCTCCATTAGGTATCTGGGCTTACACTCTGGGACAGGTTGAGAAGCTTGACTATCCGGGAGGGACTCAGCGTAGACCTGCTGCTTCTTCACATCGAAAGGATCCAGCTGAGGTCATTTGGACATCTGATGAGGATGCCCCTTGGTTATCCACCTAGGGAAGTCTTCCAGGCACATCCAACTGAGAGGAGGCTCCAGGTAAGACCCAGGAAACACTGGAAGGACTATATCTCCCAGCTGGCTTGGGAACATCTTCAGATGCCACGGGAAGAGTTAAAAGACTGGGCCAAGGATAAGGAAGTGTGTAATGAGCTGCTTGATCTGCTGCTACTGTGACCCAGACTTCGGTAAGCAGAAGAAAATGAATGAATGATGAAGGCTGCTGAGAGTAGAAAAGACAAAGGGTATGAAACAAACTTTAATTAAAAGCTGTATTAAAAGCAATCTCTACTACTTCTACATCATTTTAGAATTTTGCCACTTTACTGTAATGTTTCCACAGAACTGAAAAGATGCAACTCTACAATATTCTGGAAGACTAAAAGCACATCTTTAGACAGTTTGCTGTCTGTGCATAAAAGCTAATGATCCTTGTCTGACAGATGGAGAAGACTGTATGCATCATGATGTAAGAGGGTGAATTTTTCTGAGGAGAGAAGAATAAGTAGCAGGACAGGGTCTGTGGTATGAGTCCACTAAGCAGGTTTGCCAAACATCAATGATATCACGGGTAAGTGGCAGAGTTCTCTTATGGATTTTTCTTCCATGGTGATCACCCATTGTGAAAACCTGGTCTTGTTTAGCAAACAGTCAGCTATAACTGGATGCATTAGTATTTGTTGCTTTATACACAGTCTGACATCCAGATATTTGGTTATTGCAGTGTGTCCTGTATGGGATACTGGGTATCCGAAGGCTCTTTTCTATTCAGTATGAGTCCTCCAGTGCAGAGGCTCATTAGAAAGAACACAAGGGATAAAAATCAAGCCACAGAACCAGATGTCAGACTATAATTTGCTGCTACAGTTTAAATGATACAGGCAACCTATACATATGAATCAGCTTTGGCTAGTGTTTTATTCCAACACAGTGGAGAACAGTTCTGCATTCATTAAAATGGGGATAAAGAAAAGCAGCGCCACTCGACAGGGTGAGCAGTTTAAATGGGCTGTAACTGGCAACCAAGCCTTCTCAATTCCGTTTTTTTCTAGGTTGCATTCAAGATCAAGAGAGAAGCTGTGACAAAATCAGTGTTTTGACCGCAGGAACTCACCATTGACCTCAAAGATGGATTAAGATCCGCAGGGATCCGTTTTAGCCTCCTGCTTTTTTCCCTTTATGTAGCACCCCTTTGGAATATACTGCGGCATTTTGGGATTGCCTTTCATTACTATACTGATGACACCGTATTGTACATGCCAATAACTGCTGGTAATCTCATTCACATAAAATGTTTGGACGATTGCCTTGCATCAGTGAGAAGCTGGATGTCTAGTAACTTCCTACTTTTAAATTCTGATAAGACTGAAATGATGGTTCTTGGTCTAGCGAGGTATTGGCATCAATTTGATCAGCTGGCGCTTAGCTTAGGTTTGTGTGTTATACATCATACGAACAAAGTGAGGAATCTTGGGGTAATTTTCGATCCTACATTGTCTTTTTCACCTCCACATTTGAGACATTACGAGGACTGCTTTCTTCCATTTACGAAATATAGCGAAGTTTAGTCCCATCCTGTCTGTGGCTGATGCTGAGACTTTGATTCATGCATTTATCTCTTCTAGACTGGGCGATTATAATGCTCTATTTTCTGGTTTACCGTAGTCAAGCATTAGGGGTCTTCAACTGGTTCAAAATGCTTCTGCCAGACTGACACAAAGCAGAAAGTTTGACCACATTACACCCATTTTGGCATCCTTTCACTGGCTTCCTGTCGCTGCAAGATCGGATTATAAGGTACTGTTACTGCTGGCTTATAAAACTGTTCATGGACTTACACCTCCCTATCTGGCTGACCTGGTAACGCCCTATGTACCAGCTCAGGCCCTGCGTTCGCAGGGTGCAGGACTTTTAAGTGTTCCTAGGGTGAATAAAAAGTCTGCCGGCCACAGAGCTTTCTCCTATCATGCCCCAGTTCTGTGGAACGATCTCCTCACACACATACGGCAGTCGGATGCTGTAGAGACTTTAAATCACATTTAAAGACTCATTTGTTTTCCTTGTTTTATCATTAGTTTTATTGTGTTATGATGTGTTTTATTCTTGTGTTCTTTTATGGTTTTGTCTTTTTATTGTGTTTTAAAATTTTTAATTCAGTTTTCTCTGTTTTTATTATGCTGTATGAAGCACGTTGAGGTGATCTCATCATGAATTGGCGCTAAATAAATTCATAAATTTGATTTTTATTTAACATCTGATCTGGTAAAATCAGTGTTTTGAGCAGTAGATTTGGAATCTCTACCGACAGAAACTGATTTTACCGGACTGGATTTTCTAACCACAATACACACTTCCACTGTCAAAGATACCTCAAAATTCAGAACAAGGAGAAGGTTTCCATAAGGCTTCTTTTTTGCTCATTAAGGTTTTAAATGACATTTGTGAATGTTAGTCCATATTTTAATGCTTTACAAAGGTAACCCAAAGTAACCCTTTGCCCATGTGGTTATATCAGCTATTGATGAATGACAATTTTTGATGCAGCGCCATCTGAGTGATCAGAGATCACAGATGTTCTGGTCTGTGGACTGAGAAATATGCCATTCCCTTCCAAAATTTTTCTGAGGAACAATGTTTTTAAACATCTGAATAATTTTCTTACTCATTTGTAGGTATGGGTATCGGGAACCGGTTCTTTTCGGGTGTTGTTAAGAAATGAGTCAATCCACCGACAACAATAAGCTTTTTGCTTAATGATTCCCTTATCGGTCCTTCAGAGTAACCATTGTCTTTGGGGTGTTTGTCAGGAAAATGATCATTTCTCTACATTGATTACAGACCCTGCAGCGGGTCTGTAATCAACCATTTCTGCAGCGTGGCTTTGCTTTGAACCTTAAATCAATGAAGCAGTGCTTCGATCTGCTACTTCTTTAGTTCTTTGTTTTATTTTGTTTTATCTTAAGCCCCCCCCCCACCAAAAAAAAAAAAAAAACCCTAAAGAGCATATGTCTGTGAGTAATATTTACCTTTGTATGCTAAACCGACCTGTTATGGTCTTCTGAAACAGTTGATGTATTTTATAACTTAAAAACGGGACCGATGCTAACACATTAGCATATCTATGGCGTTTTCAATGTTAAAGTTAGCATTAAGCTGTTCACATCTCAGCACGTCTGTGTGCATTGTTTTCTGTATAATACGAGGTCTATTAGATAAGAAACCGACACTTTTATTTTTTTTTAACTATACGGATTTGAATGACGTGCGATTACACCAATCATGCTTGAACCCTCGTGCGCATGCGTGAGTTTTTTCACGCGTGTCGATGACGTAATTTCCCCGTGGGCAGGCCTTGAGTGAGATGTGGTTCAGCCCTCTCGGCTGAATTCCTTTGTTTCACACGCTGCTCAAGACGGCGCGCGTTGCTTTATCAAAAAAAAAGATTGTTCTGTCTGAGTTATTTTCATTAGATACTTCATCCAAACCATCAACATGTCTATTAGACCCCATTCCTACCAGGCTGCTCAAGGAAGCCCTACCATTATTTAATGCTTCGATCTTAAATATGATCAATCTATCTTTCTTAGTTGGCTATGTACCACAGGCTTTTAAGGTGGCAGTAATTAAACCATTACTTAAAAAGCCATCACTTGACCCAGCTATCTTAGCTAATTATAGGCCAATCTCCAACCTTCCTTTTCTCTCAAAAATTCTTGAAAGCGTAGTTGTAAAACAGCTAACTGATCATCTGCAGAGGAATGGTCTATTTGAAGAGTTTCAGTCAGGTTTTAGAATTCATCATAGTACAGAAACAGCATTAGTGAAGGTTACAAATGATCTTCATATGGCCTCGGACAGTGGACTCATCTCTGTGCTTGTTCTGTTAGACCTCAGTGCTGCTTTTGATACTGTTGACCATAAAATTTTATTACAGAGATTAGAGCATGCCATAGGTATTAAAGGCACTGCGCTGCGGTGGTTTGAATCATATTTGTCTAATAGATTACAATTTGTTCATGTACATGGGGAATCTTCTTCACAGACTAGGGTTAATTATGGAGTTCCACAAGGTTCTGTGCTAGGACCAATTTTATTCACTTTATACATGCTTCCCTTAGGTAGTATTATTAGACGGCATTGCTTAAATTTTCATTGTTACGCAGATGATACCCAGCTTTATCTATCCATGAAGCCAGAGGACACACACCAATTAGCTAAACTGCAGGATTGTCTTACAGACATAAAGACATGGATGACCTCTAATTTCCTGCTTTTAAACTCAGATAAAACTGAAGTTATTGTACTTGGCCCCACAAATCTTAGAAACATGGTGTCTAACCAGATCCTTACTCTGGATGGCATTGCCCTGACCTCTAGTAATACTGTGAGAAATCTTGGAGTCATTTTTGATCAGGATATGTCATTCAAAGCGCATATTAAACAAATATGTAAGACTGCTTTTTTGCATTTACGCAATATCTCTAAAATCAGAAAGGTCTTGTCTCAGAGTGATGCTGAAAAACTAATTCATGCATTTATTTCCTCTAGGCTGGACTATTGTAATTCATTATTATCAGGTTGTCCTAAAAGTTCCCTAAAAAGCCTTCAGTTAATTCAAAATGCTGCAGCTAGAGTACTGACGGGGACTAGAAGGAGAGAGCATATCTCACCCATATTGGCCTCTCTTCGTTGGCTTCCTGTTAATTCTAGAATAGAATTTAAAATTCTTCTTCTTACTTATAAGGTTTTGAATAATCAGGTCCCATCTTATCTTAGGGACCTCGTAGTACCATATCACCCCAATAGAGCGCTTCGCTCTCAGACTGCAGGCTTACTTGTAGTTCCTAGGGTTTGTAAGAGTAGAATGGGAGGCAGAGCCTTCAGCTTTCAGGCTCCTCTCCTGTGGAACCAGCTCCCAATTCAGATCAGGGAGACAGACACCCTCTCCTTTTAAGATTAGGCTTAAAACTTTCCTTTTTGCTAAAGCTTATAGTTAGGGCTGGATCGGGTGACCCTGAACCATCCCTTAGTTATGCTGCTATAGACGTAGACTGCTGGGGGGTTCCCATGATGCACTGTTTCTTTCTCTTTTTGCTCTGTATGCACCACTCTGCATTTAATCATTAGTGATCGATCTCTGCTCCCCTCCACAGCATGTCTTTTTCCTGGTTCTCTCCCTCAGCCCCAACCAGTCCCAGCAGAAGACTGCCCCTCCCTGAGCCTGGTTCTGCTAGAGGTTTCTTCCTGTTAAAAGGGAGTTTTTCCTTCCCACTGTAGCCAAGTGCTTGCTCACAGGGGGTCGTTTTGACCGTTGGGGTTTTACATAATTATTGTATGGCCTTGCCTTACAATATAAAGCGCCTTGGGGCAATTGTTTGTTGTGATTTGGCGCTATATAAAAAAAATTGATTGATTGATTGATTGATTGAAAACATCCTAATTTAAGGCTTAATTCACCCAGGACGTCGTGAGAGAACAGAGAAGATTCAGAAGAGGCTGGCTTGAGGACTTTATGCGGACATTTCACTGTTTAAGGCCATTTTTTAATGAAAGACGTGCGCGCAAATTCGCTGAGTCGTTTCTGTGACGACTCGGCGAATCTGTGTGCGCCGCGACAGGAAAAACACCTCCGTGTTGAAAACCATTTGTAAAATTCAGGCGGTTTTTGATGGCTTTCAACAAGTGAGTAACTGAGAAATTGTTTAACAGCTTGGGCATGTTCCAACTTGTCCGTTAAGGTTTCCAACGGAGGTGTTTTTCCTGTCGCGACCCCCCGCGGTCGGGTCCGGCCCGACATGCGACTCTGCCCGCACGTTCTTTCATTACAAAATGTCCGTTAACAATCAAATAAACTCCTCATGCCGACTTCTTCTGAAAGTTCTCTGTTCTCTGACGACTTACTGGGTCAACAGAGCCTGAAATGTGGAAGTTTTCAACTTGAAACGGTGAGACGCTGCCACCTCGAAGCGCAGATCGCCGTCAGGCACCGTGGGCCGTCCTTACGGCGACACTACCAGACCAAAATCTCTCATCAGCCGTTAAAATTTTTACCGAAAACCAGCTGAATTTATCGAATGGTGTCCACTCAGTTGTGCCTTACAGTTTTGAAAAAATTTTGATCAAACAAAGCAGCAGTCTCTGAGCCATTCCTAAACAATGAAAAAATCAACAAGAGGGTGGGCCACTCCTCACTCAAAGACTGCCCACAGGCGAATGATGTAACCGACAGGCGTGAAAAAACTCTTGCATGCCCACGAGGGTTCAAGCATGTCTGATGTAATCACACGTGATTCAAATCCATATGGTTTTTGAAAAAAATAATAAGGTCGGATACTTTTCTAATAGACCTCGTAATTATTGGCTCAGCATTTGTTGTCATAAAAGAGTAAAATGCATTACAAATTGTAATATTTTTAAATTTATTTTATTTATACTATATAATAATAATAATAATAATAATAATAATAATAATAATAGCAGCAACAACAATAATAGTAATAAGAATTAATAATGCAACAATACAATTTTAGAGAAAGAAACAAAAATAACCTGATAAAACAAAACACAACAGAAAAGATAAAACCAACTAACAATAAACATAAATAAATAAATATAGAAATAAATGTTTCCTGTGAACACCTAGTGACTCTTACACCTCCACTTCATCCCTGTTTTATTTAAGTTTAATGACAATTTTGTTTCAGTCAAACCATATTTTCAATTTGTTAATTTCTTCAGTAATTTCCTCCAGAACTATCTGCCAAGCTAGAAAACTGCTGCATCCTAGTCAGGGCAGAATACTACTGGAATGAATTTGAATAAGGAAAGTTGTTCTTTTCTCACCAAAATGGATGCTGCACTCACTGCAGTTTATTGTCTGGAATAGTCCCCGATTGCATTTCAGAGCTTCTAGAATTCAAACATTGTCGTGTGGGTGGTGTTGGGGGGGGGGGGGGGGGGTAATTTTGGGTTTCAGGTTTCTTTGTTTTTTTCCACTTTCATCCCTGAGTACGTCAATCGTGAGTCACTTTTGTGCGGATTATAGTCACTAACTGGGACTCTTGTTGCAAGAAATAAATGAGAATCATCCTTCGTTCTGTTCACACAGCTCCAAACGCTGCATGGCTCTCTGCCGAGTCAAGTTAGAACGATAGAGTCCAGTTGGAATTAATAACTTCAAAGTGAAACACCATTTAAATCAAATGACACCTCTTTCCAAACGTTGTAATAAAAACAAACTGCAATCGATCAAAACATTTTTTTCCTTCCGAAATGAGACGTCCTGCTCTGACATGCAGTGGCCGGCTGAGCTCAGCTCAGAGATACGGAGAGACATTCATGCCAAAATGTCTGAAAAGAAATGCTTTTGACAAAAACTACAGATTGTATTTATTTTTATTTATGACCAGAGATCAAGGATCTAGTGACCAATATAAAATGGTGTTGACATAGAAAACCTGTAAAGCCTACTTTTAGTACACAGAAAATTCACAAGAGGAATCGATAAGGAATTGGATTGATAAGCGGAATCGATAATGGCATCGATATCGATAAAATCTTATCAATACCATCCCTACTCATTTGTTGACAAGCTGGAGAGATTCTGCTCATCTTTGCTCCTCATGTCATGGTCTGCTCCTTGTCCGGGCTTATGTTACAGTTTTGTCCTCTCTCTGTGTCTGCTTTAGTGCTTTTTGATCTACTGATTTTCCCCCGTATTTGTTCTTTTCACGTGGGGGGATAATTTCATGAGTGGATTTTTTTCATTTTCTTTGTATTGTGTTTGGGTTTATTTTTTATTTAGTTTCTGTCTGCTTTGTGTTTGTCTGACTGCACGCTCTTGTCTGGTGTTTTGGGTTTGGTCTGGGTCCCTTCTGTTTGCCATGCCTCCTTCTTATTTGTTCTCACACATCTGTGTCTCATTTCCCTAATCACCACCTGTGTTATTTAAGACCTTTGTGTTTCTCATGTTTTTTGCCAGTTCGTTGTGCTTTTTGCTTCTGCCATCATTCCAGCCTTGTCATTGTTTTGTCTGCTTTGCTATGTTTGACCCTGCTTTGTTTTTGTACCTTGCATTTTTTTCACAGCCACTGAAGTTTGCTTGTTTTTTTTGGACCACGTCTCTGCCTCTTGTCTGTCTGTTATCTCCGCCTGGCTGACTGTCTCACTGTGTACTGAACCACCGACTGAATACCAGACATCAGGGGCATCAGGGGACTGGCACATGACTGGATAGGCAGCTATCTACAAAACAGTGTGTCCATATTTGTGGAATAAAGCTTACATGTGGTGTGCCTCAAAGTTCAGTCCTTGGGCCACTGCTGTTTCTTTTATATATTAATGATATATATTTGATTTCAAAGTCCCAGAGTTGTATTTTACTTGCTGATGATACGACTGTGTTCTGTAGTGGGGATTATTTGGGACAGCATTAGGTCATGGTGGAGAAGGAATTGCAGAAATTAAACAAAGGTTTGATTTAAATAAATTTGTTGTGTGGGCCGCTGAAGAGGAGGTACTGCTGGCCCACCACCACAAGATGGCGCCCTGCTTGAAGTGCGGGCTTCAAGCACGAGAGGGCGTCAGAGCGACCGGGAGTGACAACTGTCACTCATCATCCGTACCAGCTGTCACTCATCCACCACTCAACACCATCACCATAAAGGCTGGACTGCAACTCCACCTCTCTGCCGAGAAATCAGCTACCAAGCAAGGTAATTTTCTCTGCTGTGATTATCATTGTCTTAAAACAGTGGTCTGTGTGCAGCCGTGTTCCTGCAGGCTCTATCGGAGGCTGGATTGGCGGACAATGAGAGGACGACGTTCTTTGCCTCTCACTCCATTCAGGAAGGAGACCAACAGGAGCTGCACGGGTGACATTGTATCTGGAGGTGGAGGTTCTCCCTCCCGGAGGAACTACTCAGGGAACGATTACTGGGTGTGTCTTCACACACCCACCATTAACTGTTTCTGTTTCTGCCAGCAGTACCTGGTCTGACAGCTGGAGACAGTGGCCACCTGGGACCCAGGATTTGGCGGCTCCGGCGTTCTTCAGATCCGCTGGCGGTGGAAGCCGTGTGGGATCCAGCTCTTCTCTGGACAGACGTCTTCTATCCTCGAGCCTGCCCACACGTCACCTTGTGTATGATTGACTGTACTCCTCAACTGCAATTGTCTGTATTCCGTTGTGCAATTCACAACATTAAATTGTTACTTTTTGGCTTAATCCATTGTCCGTTCATTAACGCCCCCTGTTGTGGGTCCGTGTCACTACACCTTCCCAACAGGATTTTTCAGCCAGTGTCATGGATCCCGAGGGGCGTCAACCATCACTTGAACAGCCAATGGAAGAGTGAGGTGAACAGGAGTCAGCAGGAGGCGTGTTAGGTGAGCTGCAGCAAATCTTAACCGCTTTCACTGCTCAGTTGAACTTAGTCACTGAGCAGAATGTTATTCTCAATCGGAGGATGGAGGCTCACCGCCCAGGTGGAAGCGCAAGCTCAGGGCGCTGCTGCAGCACCTCCTCCTGCTGACCGGAGGCCTGAAACAGACATTCCGCTGGTCGTTCAACGACCCCCCCCACCATCCCCTGAAGCTTACATAAGGCCTCCGGAGCCGTACGGAGGCTGTGTCGAGACGTGCACGGACTTCTTAATGCAGTGCTTGCTCGTCTTTTCACAGCATCCCGTCATGTACGAGTCAGACGCCAGCCGGGTGGCTTACGTAATAAATTTGCTTCGAGGAGAGGCACGCGCCTGGGCTACGGCGCTCTGGGAGCAGAATTCACGGCTCCTAACGACGTATACTGGGTTTGTGAGGCAGTTCAAACAGGTTTTTGATCACCCCCATAGAGGCGAATCTGCATCTAACTTGCTGCTGTCAATCAGACAGGGGCGTCGGAGCGCAGCGGAGTACGCAGTCGACTTCCGCAGTCGACTTCCGCATCGTGGCAGAGAGGATCGGCTGGAACAACGTTGCGCTCCACGCCACCTTCGTAAATGGACTGTCTCCGGTCCTGAAGGAGCATTTACTGGCTAAGGACGAACCGCGGGATTTCGATGGGTTTGTTGATCTGGTTATACGATTAGATAACCGATTAGAGGAACACCGTCGGGAGCAGGGCAGGGGGCTTGGCCGGGAACAAGCCGTCCCTCTTCCTTCCGGGTCCAAAAGGGTGCCGCCTTCCCCACGCTCCACAGCCCGTGACTCCCATGTGGTGTGCTGATCAAGCTATGGACACGAGCAGGGCCAAAGTTAAATCAAATAATAGACAACGGAGGCTGGCCGCGGGGAGTGTTTTTTCTGTGGCTCGAGTGAGCATCTACAGAGGAACTGCCCCAAGCGGTTAAACGACAACGCCCGCCCTTAGAAACTGGGCTAAGGGTGGGCCATAACACGCACGCGGGGAAACCCCACAAATCTGCACGCATCCCAGTTACGATCCTGAGTGGGGATCTGACCCTTCACGCCCCAGCACTGGTAGACACGGGGTCGGAAGGGAATCTGCTGGACAGCAGATGGGCAAGGGAAGGCGGGCTCCATCTAGTGGCTCTACCTTCACCTTTGAAGGTACGGACACTAGATGGCACCCTTCTTCCATTAATCACACACCAGACACAACCAGTGACATTGGTGGTGTCTGGTAATCACAGGGAGAAGATTGTGTTTTATGTAACACCTTCTACCTCCCGTGTGATTTTGGGTTATCCTTGGATGATAAAGCACAATCCCCGGATTGATTGGCCGTCTGGGGTTGTGGCTCACTGGAGCAAAACCTGCCACCGGGAGTGTCTCGGATCCTCGGTTCCGCCGGGTGTGACAGCTAGTGAGGAGGTTAAAGTCCCCCCCAATCTGACAGCGGTGCCATGTGAGTACCACGATCTTGCTGATGTTTTCAGCAAAGATCTGGCACTCACCCTTCCCCCGCACCGTCCGTATGATTGTGCCATTGATTTGATCCCGGGCGTTGAGTACCCGTCCAGCAGGCTGTACAACCTCTCACGTCCGGAATGCGAATCAATGGAGAGCTACATCCGGGACTCATTAGCTGCCGGGCTGATCCGGAACTCCACCTCCCCGATGGGTGCTGGTTTCTTTTTTGTGGGCAAGAAAGACGGCAGACTCCGTCCATGCATTGATTACAGGGGGCTGAACTAGATCACGGTTTGCAACCGATACCCTCTGCCCCTGTTAGATTCAGTGTTCACGCCCCTGCATGGAGCCCAAATTTTCACAAAACTGGATCTTAGGAATGCTTATCACCTGGTTCGGATCCGGAAGGGAGACGAATGGAAGACGGCATTTAACACCCCGTTAGGTCATTTTGAGTACCTGGTCATGCCGTTCGGCCTCACTAACGCCCCCGCAATGTTCCAAGCTTTGGTAAATGATGTCTTGCGGGACTTCCTGCATCAGTTTGTCTTCGTATATCTAGACAATATACTCATCTTTTCACCGGATCCTGAGCTCATGTTACGCATGTACGTCAGGTCCTGCAGCGGTTGTTGGAGAACCGGCTGTTTGTGAAGGGCGAGAAGTGCGAGTTCCACCGTACTTCTTTGTCCTTCCTGGGGTTTATTATCTCCTCCAACTCCGTCGCCCCTGATCCGGCCAAGGTTGCGGCGGTGAGAGATTGGCCCCAACCAACAAACCGTAGGAAACTACAGCAGTTCCTCGGGTTTGCTCATTTTTACCAGAGGTTCATCAAAGGCTACAGTCAGGTAGTTAGCCCCCTGACAGCCCTGACCTCCACAAAAGTCCCCTTCACCTGGTCGGATCAGTGCGAAGCCGTGTTTAGGGAGTTGAAACGCCGGTTTTCGACTGCGCCAGTTCTGGTGCAGCCCAATCCAAAACGCCAGTTTATAGTCGAAGTGGATGCCTCTGACTCAGGGATAGGAGCCGTGCTATCCCAGAGCGGGGAGTCAGACAAGGTTCTCCACCCATGTGCCTACTTTTCCCGCAGGTTGACCCCGGCTGAAAGGAACTATGACGTCGGCAATCATGAACTCCTTGCAGTGAAGGAGGCTCTGGAGGAGTGGAGACACCTGTTGGAGGGAGCTTCGGTATCATTCACGGTTTTCATGGACCATCGGAACCTGGAGTACATCCGGACCGCCAAGCGTCTGAATCCCAGGCAAGCCCGCTGGTCACTGTTCTTCGGGCGTTTTGACTTTCAGATCACATACCGCTCCGGGACGAAGAACCAACGGTCTGACGCCCTGTCCCGGGTGCACAAGGAGGAAGTCAGGACCGAGCTGTCAGACCCAATGGAAAACATCATCCCTGAGTCCACTGTCATGGCCACCCTTACCTGGGACGTGGAGAAGACCGTCCGGGAGGCCCTGACACGGAACCCGGACTCGGGGACTGGACCCAAGAACAAGATGTACATCCCACCAGAAGCCAGGGCTGCAGTCCTTGACTTCTGTCACGGTTCTAAACTCTCCTGCCACCCAGGGGTGCGAAGAACCGTGGCAGTGGTCCGGCAGTGCTTCTGGTGGGTGTCTCTGAAAGCCGACATCCGGGAGTATGTCCAGGCCTGCACCACCTGCGCCAGGGGCAAGGCCGACCATCACAAGACCCAAGGCCTACTCCAGCCTCTGCCCGTGCCTCATCGCCCCTGGTCTCACATCGGCCTGGACTTTGTCATGGGCCTCCCGCCGTCCCAGGGCATGAATACCATCTTCACGATAGTGGACCGGTTCTCCAAGGGGGCCCACTTTGTGACACTCCCGAAGCTCCAGACGGCCCAGGAGACTGCAGACCTCCTGGTCCACCACGTCATGCGTCTGCATGGGATTCCATCGGACATTGTCTCAGATCGTGGTCCTCAGTTCTCCTCCCAGGTCTGGAGGAGTTTCTGCAGGGAACTGGGGGCCACCATAAGTCTCTCGTCCGGGTACCACCCCCAGACGAACGGACAGGCAGAGCGGGCAAACCAGGAATTGGAGCAGGCCCTCCGCTGCATGACCTCCGCGCACCCGACGGCCTGGAGTGACCATCTGGCCTGGATCGAGTACGCTCATAATAGCCAAGTTTCATCTGCCACCGGCCTCTCCCCATTTGAGGTGTGTTTGGGGTACCAGCCCCCATTGTTTCCACTTGTGGAGGGAGAGGTCGGGGTGCCCTCGGTCCAGGCCCATCTGAGGAAGTGCCGTCGGGTGTGGTGTACCGCCCGCTCTGCCCTGCTCAGAGCCCGGACGAGGGCTACGGCCCATGCAGACCGCCGGCGTTCCCCGGCCCCTGCATACCAGCCCAGGCAGGAGGTTTGGCTATCCACAAAGGACATCCCCCTGCAGGCAGAATCCCAGAAACTAAAGGACAGGTACATAGGACCATTTACCATACTCAAAGTCCTCAGTCCAGCCGCAGTGAAGCTGGTAGCTTCAGCTTCACTGCGGATACACCCTGTTTTTCATGTGTCCAGACTCAAGCCCTGCCATGCCTCACCACTGTGTGCCCCTGGACCGGTGCCGCCTCCTACCCGGATCATCGACGGGGAGCCCGCGTGGACAGTACGCCGGCTCCTGGATGTCCGTCGAAAGGGCTGGGGTTTCCAGTATCTGGTGGACTGGGAGGGTTATGGACCCGAAGAGCGCTCCTGAGTGAAGAGGAGCTTCATCCTGGACCCGGCCCTCCTGGCCAACTTCTACACCCATCACCCGGACAAGCCTGGTCGGGCGCCAGGAGGTGCCCATTGAAGGGGGGGTCCTGTTGTGTGGGCCGCTGAAGAGGAGGTACTGCTGGCCCACCACCACAACATGGCGCCCTGCTTGAGGGCGTCGGAGCGACCGGGAGTGACAGCTGTCACTCATCATCCGTACCAGCTGTCACTCATCCACCACTCAACACCATTACCATAAAGGCCGGACTGCAACTCCACCTCCCTGCTCTTCAGATCCGCTGGCGATGGAAGCCGTGTGGGATCCAGCTCTTCTCTGGACAGACGTCTTTTATCCTCGAGCCTGCCCACACGTCACCTTGTGTATGATTGACTGTACTCCTCAACTGCAATTGTCTGTATTCCGTTGTGCAATTCACAACATTAAATTGTTACTTTTTGGCTTAATCCATTGTCCGTTCATTAACGCCCCCTGTTGTGGGTCCGTGTCACTACACCTTCCCAACAAAATTATCACTTCATCTTGGTAAAACAAATTATCTGGAAATAATTCCCAGGAATTTAAGTACAAATTTATTATTGCATGATGCTGAAATTGAGATTGTAACTGAAACAAAAATTTCTTGGAGTTATCATTAATGATAAATTAAGATGGAAAACACACATAAATTATGTTAAATCCAAAATGTCAAAAGCCATTGCAATTCTGTATAAAGCCCAAGCTTTCCTCCCTCAATATTCTCTAATCACTTTATACTGTTCATTAATAGCTCCATACGTATATGACATATTGTACTGAGGTTTGGGGAAACACTCATAAAACAAACACTAATTCAATATTTTTATTGCAAAAGAAAGCCATAAGAATTAAACATTACCGTGAGCCAACAAACCCACTATTTATTTGTTTAAATATTCTGAAATTCAAGGACTTAGTTGATTATATTACCATACAAACCATGTATGAAGCAAAAAACAAACTTCTACCTCAACATGTCCAAAACGGACTCCAGTTATACTTTGAGAGGAACATTATTATTTGATAAATTAAAGACTCAAACTACTGTAAAAAGTCATTGTATTTCTGTAAAAGGTGTAAACATTCTGAACATCTGTCCTGAACATATTAAATTAAGCGGTACTCTAGTCAGCTTTAAAAGACTTTATAAAAATAATATAATTTGTTATACTGTAGTATGGACAATTAAGCTTATTGATTTGGCAGTATTTCTTTTGGATTGTGCACTATTATTTATTTTGTTGTGATGAGAAAATTCTGTTCATTGATTAATCTCAAATGTCTGTGCCTTGTTCCTTTTGTATTTGTTGTTATGTATTGGGTATATATATATATATATATATATATATATATATATATATATATATATATATGCAGTGGGGAAAATAAGTATTTGAACACCCTGCGATTTTGCAAGTTCTCCCACTTAGACCCCAGACCCCATGGGGGGGTCTGGGATTTTTTAATAATTTATTTGTATGTTATTGCTGCAAATACGTATTTGAACACCTGTGAAAATCAATGTTAATATTTGGTACAGTAGCATTTGTTTGCAATTACAGAGGTCAAACGTTTCCTGTAGTTTTTCACCAGGTTTGCACACACTGCAGCAGGGATTTTGGTCCACTCCTCCATACAGATCTTCTCCAGATCTTTGAGGTTTGGAGTTTCAGCTCCCTCCAAAGATTTTCTATTGACGTCAGGTCTGGAGACTGGCCAGGCCACTCCAGAACATTGAAATGCTTCTTACGAAGCCTCTCCTTAGTTGCCCTGGCTGTGTGTTTGGGGTCATTGTCATGCTGGAAGACCCAGCCATGACCCATCTTCAATGCTCTTACTGAGGGAAGGAGGTTGTTTGCCAAAATCTCGCAATACATGACCCCATCCATCCTCCCTTCAATACGGTGCAGTCGTCCTGTCCCCTTTGCAGAAGAGCACCCCCAGAGTATGATGTTTCCACCCCCATGCTTCAAAGTTGGGATGATTTTCTTGGGGTTGTTCTCATCCTCTAAACATGGTAAGTGGAGTTGATTCCAAAAAGCTCTATTCTGGTCTTATCTGACCACATGACCTTCTCCCATGCCTCCTCTGGATCATCCAGATGGTCACTGGTGAACTTCAAACGGGCCTGGACATGTGCTGGCTTGAGCAGGGGGACCTTGCTGCCCTGCAGGATTTTAAACCATGACAGCATCATGTGTTACTAATGTAATCTTTGTGACTGTGGTCCCAGCTCTCTTCAGGTCATTGACCAGGTCTTCGGGTGTAGTTCTGAGCTTTCTCAGAATCATCCTTACCCCACAAAGTGAGATCCTGCATGGAATCCCAGACCGAGGGAGATTGACAGTCATCTTGTGTTTCTTCCACTTTCTAATAAATAATCATAACAGTTGTTGTCTTCTACCAAGCTGCTTGCCTGTTGTCCTGTAGTCCATCCGAGCCTTGTGCAGGTCTACAGTTTTGTCCCTGGTGTCCTTACACAGCTCTTTGGTCTTGGCTATGGTGGACAGATTGGAGTGTGATTGATTGAGTGTGTGAACAGGTGTCTTTTATACAGGTAACAAGTTCAAACAGGTGCAATTAATACAGGTTTTTTTTTTTTTTTTTTTTTTTTTAGATTATGTCTGTCACAGTGGACCCCTCTATGATTTCTAAGTGGGAGAACTTGCAAAACCGCAGGGTGTTCAAATACTTATTTTCCCCACTGCATATATATATATATATATATATATATACACTCAACAAAAATATAAACGCAACACTTTTGGTTTCTAATCAGCATCTTGGTATGGCACACCTGTGAGAAGTGCTCACTATCACAGATTTAGACTGGTTTGTGAACAATATTTGAGGGAAATGGTGATATTGTGTATGTGGAAAAAGTTTTAGATCTTTGAGTTCATCTCATACAAAATGGGAGTAAAACCAAAAGTGTTGCGTTTATATTTTTGTTGAGTATATATATATGAAATCTTTTCTTTTTTTGATAAGGAGTTTTGTGTGCTGAATAAATCATTCATTCATGCATTTATCAAGACTTTTTTACTCCTACTCATTGTCCGTGAGTCTGCATATGTGTCCATCCCCTTTCTGAGCCACACCGCCACGTACCATGACAACTCAATGACTCAGCCTTTTGTGGATTCTGCTTTTCTACCAACTCATGATTCCAAACACTTGTTGACATCACCTTTTTGAAATAAAATCATTATTTATTTATTAATTGTGTTAATTCATTACTATCCCTAAATTACCCCTTCCCAACGTTTATGGGAATGTGCTGCAAGGAATGGTATTTATTCACAAACGAAATCAAGCTGACCAGCAAAAACATGAAATATGTTGGGTTTATGCTGTCTGTTCATACTGCCTATAATTAACTCACCAGTGAAATGTAAGACTCACTGCATTTGTTTGATTTTGTAATGTACATTTTCTATACGATCCAAACTTTTTTCTGATTTGTAATTAGGTTTTCAGTCAGGTTCATATTCATTGACCTTCAGATTGACTGCAGTTGACATTCATTGAACTTCATATTCAGTAAGTTTTATTTTAGCCAGATATTCTGTTATATATATATATATTCAAGCTTTGTAGTTTCTGTTCAGTCAGCTTTACAACTAATTTAAATTCTGTGAGCCTTATAGTCCATGAAGTTTATATTCCATTAGCTTTTAGAGTCACTTTGCATCTTACCTGGACACCAATGGATGGTGCTAGGTCTTTTTTGAGGATCCCTGGGTACAGCTGGAATGCTTTTGTGCCAAACAAATGCTTACTTAGGAAGACCCAAATGAGGAGTATCACTTGCATTTTGAAGAAACATTAAATAGGACATTTTGACCATGATGTGCATTTCTCTGGCCATAAGCCACACACAGATACCTCAGGAACCCAGCAGCTAAAACATAGATTATTGAATAGCCTTTGGGCTTCTGTAATGGTAATATCACACACTAAAAAATCTACATAAAATATTAAACACTTCACACATCATGGTGGTGGTGTTGTTTTGTTAATGATATAATAGCCATACAATCCTGTCAGGGCAATAACTTCTAGTAGCAGTTCTGCAGTATGAACTAAATTCACTGTGCATTTGATTCAAGTGATTAAAGAGAGTTGACAGTAAAAGTCATTTGTATTTTAGCTTAAGATTTATGATTATGTATCTGTTATGATGTTTGAATCTGAATCATGGACAATGAGCAGCTGGAGGCGATGCAGCTGTGACTTTTGTACTTCAAATATTTCTGTTTATGTACAGGCCCGGATCCAGACCGATTTGGACTGATGCAGTTGCATCGGTCAAATTTTTTACGCATCGTTCGTGATCGGTAAAATAAATAAATAAATAAATAAAAAATCTTGAATAATCCAGAATAGCGCAGAATGTGTCCCCATGGTGAACACAGCTTTGGTTTTCATGTCAACCTATAATTATACAGATTTTTCCGAGTTTCAGAGTCATATGGACGTACAAATAAAGTCAGATATTCAGGGTTTGGTCTGTAATCAACCATTTCTGGAGCGCAACTCCACTTTGAAGCCGTGAACCATTGATGCAATGCTTCGATTCAATGGCTCGTGGCTCTTTGATTCGCTGCTCTTCAGAAGTGGTAAGTCCGCTTCTTAACCCCTCTCAAAGCCATTAAAATATCATGAGTCACTTTTGTGTGTATTAAAGTCACTAACTGGGACTCTTGTCTTGTTGCACTCAACAAACAAGAATCGTCCTCCGTTCCGTTCACACAGCTCGAAACGCTGCGCGGCTCTCTGCCGAGACACAGTCCGGTTGGAATTAATAACTTCAAAATGAATTGCCGCTTTAAATAAAATTACACCTCTTTCCAAACGTTGTAATACAGACAGGAAACTACAATCGACTAAAATGTTTTTTCCTCCCAAAATGAAATGTGCTGTATTTCTTTACAAATTACATCCTGAAGTGAAGAAAGAGCTCAGCTCAGATATATGGAAAGATATTCATGCCAATAATCAATCAATCAATCAATCAATTTATTTTTATATAGCGCCAAATCACAACAAACAGTTGCCCCAAGGCGCTTTATATTGTAAGGCAAGGCCATACAATAATTATGTAAAACCCCAACGGTCAAAACGACCCCCTGTGAGCAAGCACTTGGCTACAGTGGGAAGGAAAAACTCCCTTTTAACAGGAAGAAACCTCCAGCAGAACCAGGCTCAGGGAGGGGCAGTCTTCTGCTGGGACTGGTTGGGGCTGAGGGAGAGAACCAGGAAAAAGACATGCTGTGGAGGGGAGCAGAGATCGATCACTAATAATTAAATGCAGAGTGGTGCATACAGAGCAAAAAGAGAAAGAAACAGTGCATCATGGGAACCCCCCAGCAGTCTACGTCTATAGCAGCATAACTAAGGGATGGTTCAGGGTCACCTGATCCAGCCCTAACTATAAGCTTTAGCAAAAAGGAAAGTTTTAAGCCTAATCTTAAAAGTAGAGAGGGTGTCTGTCTCCCTGATCTGAATTGGGAGCTGGTTCCACAGGAGAGGAGCTCTGCCTCCCATTCTACTCTTACAAACCCTAGGAACTACAAGTAAGCCTGCAGTCTGAGAGCGAAGCACTCTATTGGGGTGATATGGTACTACGAGGTCCCTAAGATAAGATGGGACCTGATTATTCAAAACCTTATAAGTAAGAAGAATTTTAAGTTCTATTCTAGAATTAACAGGAAGCCAATGAAGAGAGACCAATATGGGTGAGATATGCTCTCTCCTTCTAGTCCCCGTCAGTACTCTAGCTGCAGCATTTTGAATTAACTGAAGGCTTTTTAGGGAACTTTTAGGACAACCTGATAATAATGAATTACAATAGTCCAGCCTAGAGGAAATAAATGCATGAATTAGTTTTTCAGCATCACTCTGAGACAAGACCTTTCTGATTTTAGAGATATTGCGTAAACATATCCTGATCAAAAATGACTCCAAGATTTCTCACAGTATTACTAGAGGCCAGGGCAATGCCATCTAGAGTAAGGATCTGGTTAGACACCATGTTTCTAAGATTTGTGGGGCCAAGTACAATAACTTCAGTTTTATCTGAGTTTAAAAGCAGGAAATTAGAGGTCATCCATGTCTTTATGTCTGTAAGACAATCCTGCAGTTTAGCTAATTGGTGTGTGTCCTCTGGCTTCATGGATCGATAAAGCTGGGTATCATCTGCGTAACAATGAAAATTTAAGCAATACCGTCTAATAATACTACCTAAGGGAAGCATGTATAAAGTGAATAAAATTGGTCCTAGCACAGAACCTTGTGGAACTCCATAATTAACCTTAGTCTGTGAAGAAGATTCCCCATGTACATGAACAAATTGTAATCTATTAGACAAATATGATTCAAACCACCGCAGCGCAGTGCCTTTAATACCTATGGCATGCTCTAATCTCTGTAATAAAATTTTCTGGTCAACAGTATCAAAAGCAGCACTGTGGTCTAACAGAACAAGCACAGAGATGAGTCCACTGTCCGAGGCCATAAGAAGATCATTTGTAACCTTCACTAATGCTGTTTCTGTACTATGATGAATTCTAAAACCTGACTGAAACTCTTCAAATAGACCATTCCTCTGCAGATGATCAGTTAGCTGTTTTACAACTACCCTTTCAAGAATTTTTAAGAGAAAAGGAAGGTTGGAGATTGGCCTATAATTAGCTAAGATAGCTGGGTCAAGTGATGGCTTTTTAAGTAATGGTTTAATTACTGCCACCTTAAAAGCCTGTGGTACATAGCCAACTAACAAAGATAGATTGATCATATTTAAGATCGAAGCATTAAATAATGGTAGGGCTTCCTTGAGCAGCCTGGTAGGAATGGGGTCTAATAAACATGTTGATGGTTTGGATGAAGTAACTAATGAAAATAACTCAGACAGAACAATCGGAGAGAATGAGTCTAACCAAATACCGGCATCACTGAAAGCAGCCAAAGATAACGATACGTCTTTGGGATGGTTATGAGTAATTTTTTCTCTAATAGTTAAAATTTTGTTAGCAAAGAAAGTCATGAAGTCATTACTAGTTAAAGTTAATGGAATACTCAGCTCAATAGAGCTCTGACTCTTTGTCAGCCTGGCTACAGTGCTGAAAAGAAACCTGGGGTTGTTCTTATTTTCTTCAATTAGTGATGAGTAGAAAGATGTCCTAGCTTTACGGAGGGCTTTTTTATAGAGCAACAGACTCTTTTTCCAGGCTAAGTGAAGATCTTCTAAATTAGTGAGACGCCATTTCTGAAAGGAAATGCTTTTGACAAAAACTACAGATTTTGTTTATTCCTATTTATGTCCAGAGATCAAGGATCCACCATGTAGAGTTTATTATGTCCAAAGTTTAAGGATCCAGTAACCAATTTCATATTTACTTACTTTAAGACTCAATAATATGTTCAATTTCAATTCAATTTCAATTTAATCGGCTTATAAAGTGCCAAATCACAACAAAATCTAAATATACTAAAACAAATACATCACAATTGTACACATATCACAACTGTGATTGATTGGTATCAATGGAAAATGTCTTCTGTGAGCTGTCTGTATCTCAATATATTATTATTAAGAATATACTCGTATGCAGTCATATTTTTATTGAATTTATCAACTGAAAAAAAAAAATCATATATAGATTCAGGTATAATTGAAAGATTTTGGCAATGAATTTGATCCTGTTTACAGTCAATTTTTGTTATAGTGTTTTTAGGACATCATATTTATACAAACAAGTGTTCACTATGGTCCACGAAGTATAATAAATATATTAAAAAAGTGTGACAGTGTATGTTGCACACAAATAAAGGAATGACGATTATTGAATAACAAGACGCGTACGATTTTTATTTTATCATTGAGCAAAAATGCATCTGTCAGATTTTCACTCTGGATCCAGCCCTGTATGTATGCACAGCACAAACATCACATTTAAGTTTTCCTCAGAGATACAAAAGTACGTATGTACAGCATCAAATGAAGCATGTTATATTCAGTTCAAGGCAGATGCTCACAAGAGTAAAGGAGAGTTTATGGATGCAAATGACATCTGTCAGCTCACAGTAGACAATCTTCCTTCTGTGAAGCTGCAGTGTGATGAGGCACAGCAGATAGCACAGATAATACACAAGAAAACTGAATAATTACAATGTCACAGCACACACAGCATTAATGTAACCTGTCCCCAGTGACATGTCTCTGCCAGATAAACTGTTTCGCAACATGAACACTTGTGCCGTCTCTAAGGAAGCATTTCATTTGCTGGCTGGGGAAACGAATGCATGCACAATGTTTTCAACGTATTAACACAGACCGAGTCAATTCTTTCTCACATTACACTTTGTAATTTACAATCACCATAACTGCAAGGCACACCAGCCTCAACTAAAACATATTTTACACTCTGACAGCTATCATTCAGCACATCAAAGAGTAAAAGCTATAGACCGGTGGAAATAGCAGCAGATGCATTACAGCGATCAAATCAGTCAAAGTGTTGAAAAACCCAGCAGTAATGTCGTTATGTTATTTACTCTCACCAAACTAGAGTATGCTTGAGAAAGAGTTCATGATAAATACTTTTTTTACTCCCATGAAAGGGTCATATTGTGTAAAATTGTTTGCTGAACCTTTTACAGTTAAATATAGTTGGCTTTCTACAAGCAAAATATCATCAAAGGTGTAAGAGTTTGGTACAATAAACAATACAGAACTCACAGTTTGATCCGGGTCTTGGATAGCAACCACCCATGCAAACAATTGGTCCATCTCCGCCTCTTGAACGTCCATCTATCATCTACAGTAAGGTGTAACGTGGATGCCCCTTGGCCTTTTAGGAAAAGAAAGCAATTTGTACATTTTTACTTCAGACAAAATGTCTGTGACAAAACATCTGTTGTAGCACTTGTTAATTTAGTATTCTTTGTCCTCCAGTGTGAGGAACAAGCTTGTATGTTGTTTGGACATGTTATCAACCCTGTCTTCTACCAAGTGCAAAGGTGTGCATAATGCAATGCAAAGGTAATTGTTAGCTTCCGTCTGACTGTTGTGGGTTTCACACCCAGCACACATGCACATGACAACAGAGCAGAATTGTGCTGATTTGTGCACTAAAAATGCTGATTTGTGGTCTAAAAATTAAGTGCGGTCAGGCACAGTCCTGGTGAATTGATGTCATCTACCATTACGCAACATTTGTGGCACACACCAGCAAAAATCTGATCTAATTTGCAGGGCAGTGTATGTCTGGAATTCAGAGGGCGCAACACTCAACCATACTGGAATAGGCTCCAGCCCCACTGCCCCCCCACCCCCACCCTATGACCCTTAATTGGAGTAAGCGGGTATAGAAAATGAATGAACACTCAGACATGTCATTGTTAAGTGGGTTCATGATGCATGTAGACACTGTTTGCATAGACAATGGTATACAAATAATGAATGTTTATGAGCCTCATTGAATGGTATGTTCCAGCTTTCACCTCATGAAATATTCGTTCCATTGAAAGAATGTAAAACATTCATTATTTGTTTTATATAATGGCTAAAAAAAATAGATCCTTGTAATTTGACATTTTATTCATTTATAAACAACAGAAAAGGGACTTACATTTTGGTGTTCCACTGCTGCTAAAGTCCAAATTGTGACGTGTAGTCTAGTGATGCTGTGCACTGGCTTCGGACTTCCATTAAAAAAAAGAAAAAACAAAGACTTTGTGTAGTTCCTCAGTCCAGCCAAAAATCATGCCAGCTTTTCATCTGAACAGTTCTTCATGTATCCAGATGGCTTACAGCGGAGTGGATTTTGTATGTGTGTGTGTGTGTGTGTGTGTGTGTTACGAGAATTAGCAGCGTGAGTTAGCTCAATCAAATCATCGTGTCATTGTACCCCGCGCGCACACATACAAGCTGGTCGGTGCTTGTGTGTGTGTGTACTACCAAAAAAAGACTGTGTATGTCCTCAGTGCAGTGAAAAAAAAATCACATCAGAAATTAGTCCAGCTTTTCATTCCAACTTCCTGCCAACAGCCTCCAGACAGCACAGTGGATTTGTTTTGTGTTTTGTGTACGTGTGCGTGCGTGTGTGCATGTGCGAGCACATGTGCGCACATGCACGAGGATGTGCGTGGGTAGATGCATGCGTGTGTGTATGTGCAGAGTGCAGTGGTACCAAATGAATGAAACCAAATTTGCACTCTAAATGGAACCAAGCTGCACTCTAAATGCAATGCAACACAAATGGGATGAATTAATCCATGTCATATGACATACAAAGCATCAATCAAATGACACAGATCCACTCAGTCATTATATAAAACTGAATTGAAAATGACCACTAAACAAAATAGAAGTAAACATTCACTGAAAAACAAAAGTTCACCTTACTGCTTCACCTCAGGGAACTTTGGTGGCCGTTGTCCACAAATGAGCTCTGACAGATGGACGCCAATATGGCAATTTATCCAAGTGCATTGCACCCGTTGTCCTAGTTTCCACTCAGATTTTGTATTGCATAGATACTTGTGTGTGGCTGAACATGCTCCAAATGCCCCTGTGCTTTGCTTTTCAAACCGTGCTACACTCTCAAGATAAAGCCCTATATCTCTTTCATCTGTCTCCTCATTGCATTGTTTTAGCAATTATCTGTCAAAATGTTGTCAATCATTTAATTCATATTATGACCTATTTTTCACAACAAACATAACATTGTAGTATTGAGAAATGTATCATTCTATCATTAAGTGTAATTGGTAAAGGTGCAGCCAAGGACACATCATTTCACATTTTTCTTAAAAATCTACATTTCACAAAAACTCCAAACAGTAAAGTTCCTCACAAAGATGATTTGCTCTTGTTTATTAATTCAGTAAACAGAGGGGGTTAGTGGTTCGCACTGTTGCCTCACAGCAAGAAGGTTGTGGGATCGCTTCCTGCCTTGGCCTTTCTTTGTGGAGTTTGCATGTTCTCCCCATGTTTGCTTGAGTTCCTTCCGGGTGCTCCAGCTTCCTCCCACTTCCAAAAACATGCAGGTTAGGTGAATTGGAAACTTAATTGAATTGGTGACTCCAAATTGTCTGTAGGTGTGTGTGCAGGTGTGAATGTGTTTGTCTATATGTGGCCCTGTGACAGAATCGTGTCCTGTCCAGGGTGTACCCCGCCTCTCGCACTGACTGCTGGGATAGGCAGAAAGAGGTGATGCTCGTATCCAAGATTTGAATGCCAAGCATACAAAAGATGAAGATCGACAGCAACACCTGTTGCAAGTAGTTGCTGATCACAGAAAACAATTCCCTAATGTGAAGAAAAAAAACACACACACACACTCGCTACATTAACTAAATACTGAGCTTAAACACAAACAATACAGTAACTTGTGAATGAACTTGCCCCAGTCAAAAATCTGTTCACCTGAGCTATCATCCATCCATCAATCCATCCATCTCTGTACCCGCCTTACGGACAATTTAAAGTTTCCAATCTATCTAAACTCCACACGGAAAGCCCACAGATGGAAATCGGTCCCAGGACCTTCTTGCTGCATGGGAACAGTGCTAACCACTAAGCCACTGTGCTACCCCTAAATGTTACTGGAATTGAATACAATTTCCACTTTGTTGGTTTCTCATAACACTGACTCATTTCAAGCCCTGAACCACGCTACTCTGCATGTTAGCGATACAGCAGTAACGGTATTATTATCATTGGTGTGTGTGTCTCATTGGACAAGATAACTGAATAAATGGCTGGACAAATTTCCTTTTAACTTGGTAGGAGTATTACTTGGATTGATATTGAGATGTGATTAGATTTTGGAGTGGTTTGTGCAAAGGTCAAACATCATCAAGGAAAACATGGTGTGAAAAAAACATTTTTTGTATATCTTAACCAGTCCAGATGGATGATCGAAAGAATATGTCAGTAAAATACTTGTGAATGATTGGTATGAATGACTTCATAATGAAGTCGCATATAATCCATATGATGAAGGCAGACAAAGTAAAAAAACACCATTACAGACAAATTTATATTTACTTGTACATTTATATCATTGAGGAGCTTGCAGTGTAAGAATTACTGCTCTGATTCCTTTCATTTTTGTTGTGTTTAAATATGGCCACTAGTGGCACCAAATTGTTCCATGATCTTCAAGTACATATATAACATCTGGACATACAGTATAAAAACAGGATCTGATTTCCAGCAAAGATAAACAGCTTAATGTATGAAAAAAAAAATTACAAAACAGCACCTGTGGAAACATTACTGAAAGCAGCTCCCTCACGAAAATGACCAAAACAGATTTTCAAGGAAAATATTAAAATGAAATGGTCCAATCTGAGAGTATTTTGCAACTCATTCTAGCCACTATGGACAGGAAACTATGACTGGGAGAGGCAGAGGGAGATTTCAGACAGATGTCCTGTAGTCTGATGTGATTTGCAATGATGTGGTCGAAAGGCACCAGAGGCAGCGTTCGTGATAGGCCTGATAAACATCACCATACTTAACAGCTGCTTCCCAACAATCGCAAATGCACAGTAATTGCACAGGGGAAGCATTTTCTTGGGATTTCTTTGTGACATCCATTTGGAGCCAACAAGGGAGTTTCTGGGATAAAATGAATGCTGAATGCTGAAAACTTTCACAAACACCAAGGCAAAGATGACAATGAAATATGGAAATCCCCAATTTTTCTTTGAAGAACAATGTTTTTAGATTTTTCAATAATTTTTTTTTTTGTTGCTGGAGATCCTCTTCCCAGCTTTGCTCTTCGGACTCAGGGTTTTGTGGATACTGCGTTTATATCAAGTCATGATAATCACCTTTTAACATTAAGGCTGTCACGATTAGTCGACTAGTCACGATTACATCGACAATCAAATTTAATAAACTACATCATTGTTTATTTTTTTAAGCTTTGTTTTTCTCTCCACAGCCGTACGTCCCTGATGCACATGTGAAGTAGTGGTTATCAGGGTGAGCCATAATGTCACAGATGTCGCCGACCGAACGCCCCCCCCCACACACACACACCCTAAAATTCGGTCCACCCCGCCTTCACTGTGCATGCATTATTTTGGAGCGTCAGCAGTGTCATTTCTGTGCATCAGCCACAATTCACTGATTATCAGCTCGTTTCTGCTTCAAACTGCACTCCAGTCAGCATCCATCTCAGCAACAGATATCTGAAGCTTTTGTACAACAATCATTTTCACATAAATTCAGCATTATTTTAATTCAGTTTCAATTTATTTCATTTATATAGCGCCAAATCACAACAAAGTTGCCTCAAGGCACTTCACACAAGTAAGGTCTAACCTTACCAACCCCTAGAGCAAGCACACAGGTGACAGTGGTAAAGAAAAACTCCCTCTGATGATTTCAGGAAGAAACCTCAAGCAGACCAGACTCAAAGGGGTGACCCTCTGTTTGGGCCATGTTACCAACACAATTGACAATACAAATATACAGGAAATTTTTATTTCATAATAAAACACGTATTATCGCCTCATTTTCTGATTAAAACGACCCAGTTTCTGCTGAAAACTGACTTTAGAATGAATTAAAAGGTTTTACTTTGTCATCTGATGGTTAATAATCACATTATTCCCTTTGATCGCTTTGGGTGAAGCGAGTCAGTCTCAGACGTGCTGCTGTGGTCCGAAATGACGAATGTGCAGTGAAGGCAGGGCAGATCAATTTTTAAAGGGGACCATTCGGTGGATGACACTGGAAAAGTTATGCCCAAACAATATCACGGCTAAATGGCAACAAAGCTCAAAAGTTTGGAACATTTTAACCAGACTAAAGAGAAAAATGTGCAATGCAAAATCTGCAAGGCAGAACTTGCCTTCCACAGCAGTACACCGGCAATGCAGGAGCTTCTGAGAAGCAAACATGTCGTGGCTGAAAAAGAGGGACAGTTGTCTTGGTAAGCTAATTGGCCGCTAACATTAACGTCTATAGGGATCTACTTATTTATATTGATAGCTGTAAACGTTAACATTAACAATGATTTCGTTAGTCTTAGCACACATATGTTATGTGTTTGCTGTAACCAAGGCAGTGGAAGCGTTTAGAGAAGCTCTTAGAATTCAGAATTGGGATTTGGTGTATACGGACAATGTTGATACATCTTACAACATATTTATGAACATACTTGTCAGCCTTTATGATAAACACTGTAAAAAAGTAAAAATATGTGCTTAAGCAACGGAAAAAAGTATCAATAATCCATGGATGACAAATGGGTTGAAAAATGAATGCAAGAAAAAGAACTTCCTTTATAGAATGTTTCTTAAACTAAGAACAAAAGATGCTGAAACTAGGTATAAAACATATAAAAACAAACTATTAGGAATTATTTCTGTGTAGGCTCTCAGTTGTCCAGGTGGTTTCCATAGTAGAGAAGCTTGAATCTTCGACTGGACTGGGTTGCTTGACGTAAGGACGTTTCGCTTCAAATCGCAGAAGCTTCCTCAGCTAAAATTCTTGCTCTGGAAGTCTGACTTCTGTCTGACTCTTGTAGAGAAGAATAAAACAGAAGCCAACAAAAGCTGGAGTTTTAAACCTAACCAGACCCCTCCTACTGAGAGGCAGACTGCTATAGTAGTAACTAATCAATAGCTCTAATTAGCAACTATTGTGCTGTAGTTAGCACACCTAAGTAAGAACCCTGTTGGAGAGATTCTTTACCCAATTTTCCCTGTTGTCACTAATTTGTCTGGGTGTATCTTTAAAAATACTCCCACTGAAAGTACGCCTTTTCTGCACTAAAAGGTTGTGAAACTTCCTGATTTGCCAAATATTCCAAATCATTTTATTAAAGATAAAGTTGAAATTAGTAGCAAATTAGAAGTGGCAAATTAATTCAATAATTATTTTAAAAACATTGGCCCTACTTTGGCCCAACAAATTCCAAATGATAACATTGATATAGAAACTATAAAATACAATGTCAACAGTATTTTTCTTGAAAAAATAAAAATGAATGAAATACTAAACATTGTCCAGCAATGTGCAAATAAAAAATCTAATGACTATACAGATATGAACATGTTGGTAATTAAGAAATTTATAGATGTAATAATTGAACTTTCACATATGCAATTCATCATTTAGTAAAGGGGTTTTTCCACACTGCATGAAAATAGCTAAAATAGACTCAACAAAAATCTAAACGCAACACTTTTGGTTTTGCTCCCATTTTGTATAGGATGAACTCAAAGATCTAAAACTTTTTCCACATACACAATATCACCCATTTCCCTCAAATATTGTTCACAAACCAGTCTAAATCTGTGATAGTGAGCACTTCTCCTTTGCTGAGATAATCCATCCCACCTCACAGGTGTGCCATATCAAGATGCTGATTAGACACTCATTTCTGCTTAAAACAGCCTTGTTTCTGCTTAAAACTGACTTTAGAATGATTCCAGAGGTTTTACCTTGTCATGTTCTTGTCCCCACCCCCCTTTTTAATATTATTATATTTATGGAAAAATTGGAGGAGTGGGGTACAATTAGTTATACCTAACAGCTAATGTCACCTTATCTAGCCGGCTGTAGCAACGTTTATCGTAGCTTACAATATAGTTGGTTCTTTTCTGTTTGATAACCCACGTTAATTCATACTTTTGTCCACATTCATTTTTATATGTATTTGTTAATACCATTATTGTAGGTTTAACTATGCTATTATACTTTATACACTAATTACTGTTTTGTTTATCTTGTGAGGTACGGTTGGCTTATTAACGGCTAATTTAGCTCTTCTAACTATAACTATCTTATTTTCATTATTTACAATTATATTTTACATGGTGTAGATTTTTAATGATTCATCAGTTTACGTGTTCTTTTAAAGATATCAACATGTAGTACCTAAGTTCTTAGGTTTCCATTTGATAGCATATAGATTATGCTTTTTATTTATTATGGTATTTATTATTTAATTTTTATTTATTATGCTTTTTATTTTCCTATAGTATGCTAGCAGAGTTACTTTAGATAGATACCAATACACATTACATCATAGCTTCTGTTTCTATAATAAAATACCATATTTATAGCTTAGCCTACGAACTATAATTTAATTTTACTACTAGTCTACATACTAAAATACCTATACTACAATCTTCTCCTGTATTAATATTTAGGTTTTAAAACCTACTCCTGTATATTATATAGTACCATATTTATTGTATATGTTATTTATTACCTTTATTATTTAAATATATCTGTGTGTTTCAGCTCATTGTCATGCTGGAAGACCCAGCCATGACCCATCTTCAGTGCTCTTATTGAGGGAAGGAGGTTGTTTGCCAAAATCTCATGATACATGACCCCATCCATTCTCCCTTCAACACGGTGCAGTCGTCCTGTCCCCTTTACAGAAAAGCAACCCCGAGAAATGATGTTTCCACCCCTGGGACAGTGTTCTTGGGGTTGTTCTCATCCTCCAAACATGGCAAGTGGAGTTGATAGAAAAAGCTCTATTTTGGTCTCATCTTCTCCCATCCCTCCTCTGGATCACCCACCATTGTGTGTTACTAATGTAATCTTTGTGACTGTGGTCCCAGCTCTCTTCAGCTCATTGACCAGGTCAGAATCATTCTTACCCCACAAGGCGAGATCTTGCATGGAGCCCTAGACTGAGGAAGATTGACAGTCATCTTGTGCTTCTTCCATTTTCTAATAATTACGCCAACAGTTGTTGCCTTCTCACCAAGTTGCTTGGCTATTGTCCTGTAGCCCATCCCAGGCTTGTGCAGGTCTACAATTCTGTCCCTGGTGTTTTTAGACAGCTCTTTGGTCTTGGCCATGGTTGACAGGTTGGAGTGTGATTGATTGAGTGTGTGGACAGGTGTCATTTTATACAGGCAACGAGTTCAAAAAGGTGCAGTTAATTCAGAGTGCAGAATAGGAGGACTTCTTAAAGAAGAACTAACAGGATTGTGAGAGCCAGAATTATTGCTGGTTGGTAAGTGATCAAATACTTATTTCATGTATAGCAGTTCAACCCCAGACCCAGGCAAGCTCAGGCCAAAAAAGGCCCACCACAAAGACAATGACAATGACCCCAAGCACACTAGTAAACAAGCAAAATCATGGGTTCCAAACCAACAAAATTAATGCCTCGCAGATGTGAAGAAATCATGAAAAACTGTGGTTATACAATAGTAGAGAAGCTTGAATCTTCGACTGGACTGGGTTGCTTGACGCGAGGACGTTTCGCTTTAAATCGCAGAAGCTTCCTCAGCTAAAATTCTTGCTCTGGAAGTCTGACTTCTGTCTGACTCTTGTAGAGACGAATGAACAGGAGCCAACAAAAGCTGGAGTTTTAAACCTAACCAGACCCCTCCTACTGAGAGGCAGACTGCTGTAGGCTAGTGACTAAACAATAGCTCTAATTAGCAACTACTGTGCTCTAGTTAGCACAATAACACAATTTCTTGATGGCTCCCTTGAAGGGGAACCATCAAGAAAGGCATCCATCCCATCATTAGGAGGGACAGCTGCCCTGTCATTAGGAGAGTGCTAGCAGACACCTGTCTATATATAAGGTCTCACAGTTGACGGTGCATGTCAGAGCACAAACCAAGCATGAAGTCAAAGGAATTGTTTGTAGACCTCTGAGACAGGAAGGGTACAGAAACATTTCTGCTGCTTTGAAGGTCCCAGTGAGTGCAGTGGCCTCCATCATCTGTAAATGGAAGCAGTTCGGATCTACCAGAGCTCTTCCTTGAGCTGGCTGCCTATCTAAACCATAGTAAAGTGACCAAGAACCTGAAGGTCATTCTGTCAGCACTCCAGCATTCTTTTGTGGAGGGAGAACAACTTTCCAGAAGGACAGCCATCTCTGCAGCAATCCACCAATCAGGCCTGTATGGTAGATTGGCCAGACGGAAGCCACTCCTTAGTCAAACACACATGGTAGCCCATCTAGAATTTGCCAAAAGCCACTTGAAGGACTCTCTGACCATGAGAAACAAAATTCTCTGCTCTGATTAGACAAAGATTAAACTCTTTGGCGTGAATGCCAGGTGTCATGTTTGGAGGAAACCAGGGACGATCACTACAGTGAAGCATGGTGGTGGCAGCATCATGCTGTGAGGATGTTTTTCAGTGACAGGAACTGGGAGACTAGTCAGGATTAAGGGAAAGATACATGCAGACATCCTGGATGAAAACCTGCTCCAGACTGCTCTTGACATCAGACTGGGGTGACAGTTCATATTTTCGCAGGAGAATGACACTAAGAACACAGCCAAGATATCAAAGGAGTGGGTTCAGGACAACTCTGTGAATGTCCTTGAGTGGCCCAGCCAGAGCCCAGTCCTGAATCCTGTGCACGGACACTCCCATCCAACTTGATGGAGCTTGAAAGGTGCTGCAAAGCGGAATGGGCAAAAACTGCCCTAAGATAGATGTGTCAAGCTTGTGGCATCATATTCAAGAAGACCTGAGTCTATAATTGCTGCCAAATGTGCATCAACAAAGTATTGAGGAAAGGGTTTGAATACTTCTGCACATGTGATTTCTTAGTTTTTCATTTTCATAAATTTGCAAAAAAATTCAAACAAACTTTTTCATGCTGTCATTATGGGGTGTTTTGAGTAGAAATGTGAGGAAAAAAAAATTAATTTACTCCATTTTGGAATAAAACTGTAACATAATAAAATGTGGAAAAAGTGAAGCACTGTGAATATTTTCCAGATGCACTGTAAAGTGGAAAAAATAGAAAATGCTTTTACATAGATTTTTGTGTTAATACAATATTACTATCATTGGATTTAATTCATGATCATTTCACAAATGGTAAAAAAGGCACAAACTGCGTGGATATGCACATTTTGCATATGGCACATTCCAAAGTGGCAACGTATTGAAGATTTCTGGGAATTATTTCACCCCACCTTCCCACATAAAGGCATATTTGCCCATTCCTCTCAGTTTATGCAATAAGTGATTTATCAACCAATTATATTACATAAATGATAAGAAGAGGAAATATTTTGCGGCTTTGGCATGCTGGTGACCAATGATTCACATTTATCAATAAGGTGAGAAAGGGTACTGTCTCACTGGGCTGTGACTCTTGAGGAGTAGTTGTAGACACAAATTTGTGCCAAACATGTGAATTCATGACAATTTTTCAGTCTCAGTGAACTGGTACTTACGATATGTTAGTGCATGTCACCTAATTGTGGCACTAATGTCGCACGGACTGGCAGTGAAAAAGGGGTCAAAAATCGAGAGTCATCTGCATACGTAGCAGCCGAAATGATAACACATTTGTGAACAGAGTGCTCAGGATGGCTGTGGGCTGCTATTATGTAAAAAGAGGCTGTGGAAATACCCCAGACTGTATGCACAGAATGCATACCCCTGTAAATAATAATAAAACAAACAATAATAAGTATTAAAATTCTAATAAAATTATAATGAATAGCTTAGCCTCCATGGAGGAGAAGAAGAAAACACACACACACCACCACCACCACCACAAACACCACAACAACAACAGGAATAAGTGTGAGCAGTTCACTCTCCAGCTTGTAGAATTTTGTCCAGGAGCTGCATCTCGTCAATATTATTTTCCCCATTGGATCCAAGGTCCTCTCTTCTAGGGAATGACCAGTATACGATCATCTGCTTATACGAACCTCTCCTCGGGATCCAGGAGCAAGTCAACGTGTTCCTTGATGTATTGGAATGGCTATATCACCATGATGCGGCCTGACAGGATGTCCAGCAGTGCATCGGAGGTGTGCATCTTTTGATTTGATTTATTTGACAATGACATACATGTACATAAAGTAAACAAAACAGGATATAATGTGTGATAATGCATTAATGTTTTTTTACATTGTCATCCTCAATAAAAATATGAGGATAAATCCAGATCGCACAGCTCCTCCTTCCAGCCGGACAGGTCTCATCCAGCCCATTGAAAAATGGTTGGACTGTGCATTAATGGTCGTGTCGATGTATATAACTTTCACTCACTGGCCACCCACAAATAGCTAATCAGCTAATCGTGTGGCAGCAACTCAATGCATTTTGGCATCTAGATGTGGTGAAGATGACTTGCTGAAATTCAAACAGAGCATCAGACTGTTCAGAATACTTCTGCAAATTGGGGCACAGCACTCTCCCTAGTCAAACAAATCAGAATTTATGGCTGTAACTCACTTAGCGCTGTCCAGACTATGATATGTCTAAGACAAATATACTGAGGTGCATTGCAGACAAACTGCATCGGGCGGGTCTGTGTGTGTTGCATGTCTTGTCCTCCTATTCGCATGGCTGTAGCATGACAAACATGCTACACCAGGCACACCAGGGAGAGACTCCTATGCCTGTGTTTGTTTAACCTGGGATGTTGTTGCATGCTGAGAAACACATGGTCCTTGACAGATCCTTAGCCTAGTCTTATGGCTGGAAAATCCCAGATGATCGGGGTCTGAGGACCTACTGCAGCCTTCATCAGCTTTCACGGCCATTGAGTTACAAGCCATTACCTTCACTGCCTGATTGGCCATTGAGGATCTTGTTTCACTAGAGCACCTTAGCAGGCTTGTGTTTAGGGTTTGTGTTGGGCCTTTATGGTTACTGTAGTGGCAATGGGGCACACAAGGTTCCCAACATATTTCAACCCAACAGGCAATGCCTTACTTGATCTGTTGCCTAGTTGTCATGACGGGGACAAGAGGTTAGACCACTCACTCATTACTCATCTTCAACCGCTTTTCCAGGTTCGGGTCGTGGGGGCAACAGCTCCAGCAGGGGACCCAAGACTTCCCTTTCCCGTGCCACATTGACCACCTCTAACTGGGGGATCCCGAGGCATTCCCAGGCCAGTGTGGAGATATAATCTCTCCACCTAGTCCTGGGTCTTCCCCGGGGTCTCCTCTCAGATGGACGTGCCTGGAACACCTCCCTTGGGAGGCGCCCAGGAGGCATCCTTACCAGATGCCCAAACCACCTCAGCTGGCTACTTTCAACGTGAAGGAGCAGTGACTCTACTCCGAGCCTCCCACGGATGACCGAACTTCTCACCCTATCTCTAAGGGGAGTCATGACGGGGACAAGAGGTTAGACCTTGACACCCAAAATTAATGTTCTTGAGGGTGCTGCCACAGAGACTGTCGGGAACTCTCCTAATTTGCTGACAGTCTTATCCCTGTGTGCCCCAGGCTTTATGATGGCAAAAAACAGTGTAACACCATTTCAAAAAGAACATTATGAAGAACAATACATAATCATGATTATAGTTTTATCAGTGAACAGCCTTCATGGCAGTTGAATGTATATTTTATATACTTAAAAGTATTACTTTAAAAGCAGGCAGCCTTTCATTTGCTGCAAGACTGAATTCAGTACATTTATGAGATCACTTCAAAATTAATAGGCAATAAATAAATAAATAATCAAGTTTTAATAAAAAAAAAAAGCCCAGCTGAAAATGTGTTTCACCTCCAATTAACCTCTTATCTGAATCATCATCTATAAGCGTCAGGTCTGTGTTCTTGGGAGTCTCTCAACATCCCATGAAAGCACAGCTTAATGAACAAATTAAGAAACACCAGTGTGGCTCAGATGGAAAAATGCCTTGAACAAGATTCAAAATGAAAAGAATGTTCTTTTGGGTAGCAGATACATTGTGCAGTGAATTGCATCAGCCTTACTGGTCTTGTACTTAAATTGTGTATCCACCAGTAAATAAAATAAAGAATGATATATATATATATATATATATATATATATATATATATATATATATATATATATATATATATATATATATAAGGATGAATTGGGCTTTATTTTTGGTGCCATATGTCCTGAGAAATGAAGTCATAAACATGGGGAATTTACATGAGTCTGATTTCACCAGCTGATAGACACTCAGAAACCTGAACCTCTCAGAAAACTGGACTTTGATGACATCTTGTATGGTAATAGCCCCTTTGAAATGCTCTGTTAAAATAAATACATTGAAAGAAGAATTCGTACATAGATAAAGTCTGTACAACTGCATACATATAGTGATTGGGAAAGAGACTTGAACTTTGTACATTATTAATAAATGATACATAAAGTATTGAGGAATAAGTAGGGAAGCTTGAATCTTCGACTGGACTGGGTTGCTTGACTTCTAATCGCAGAAGCTTCCTCAGCTAAAATTCTTGCTCTGGTAGTCTGACTTCTGTTTTGACTCTTGTAGAGAAGAACAAACATCCATCCATCCATCCATTTTCTTCCGCTTTATCCAGAGTCGGGTCGCGGGGGCAGCAGCTCAAGCAAAGCCGCCCAGACCTCCCGATCCACACACACCTCCTTCAGCTCCTCCGAGGGAACCCCAAGGCGTTCCCAAGCCAGCCGAGAGATGTAGTCCCTCCAGTGTGTCCTGGGTCTTCCCCGGGGCCTCCTCCCAGTGGGACGTGCCGGAACACCTCTCCAGCGAGGCGTCCAGGGGGCATCCAGAAAAGATGCCCGAGCCACCTCAACTGACTCCTTTCGACGTGGAGGAGCAGCGGCTCGACTCCGAGCTCCTCCCGAGTGACTGAACTCCTCACCCTATCTCTAAGGGAGCGCCCAGCCACCCTGCGGAGGAAACTCATCTCGGCCGCTTGTACTCGCAATCTCGTTCTTTCGGTCATGAGCCAAATCTCATGACCATAGGTGAGGATCGGAACGTAGATCGATCGGTAAATCGAGAGCCTTGCCCCCCTACTCAGCTCTCTCTTCACCACGACGGTCCGATACAGTGACCGCATCACTGCAGACGCTGCACCGATCCATCTATCGATCTCATGCTCCATCCGTTCCTCACTCGTGAACAAGACCCCGAGATACTTAAACTCCTCCACTTGAGGCAAGGACACTCCACCGACCTGAAGAGGGCAAAGCACCTTTTTCCGGTCGAGAACCATGGCCTCGGATTTGGAGGTGCTGATTTTCATCCCGGGCACTTCACACTCAGCTGCAAACCACCCCAGTGCACGCTGAAGGTCCTGATTTAAGGAAGCCAACAGAACCACATTGTACGCAAACAGCAGAGACGAGATTCTGTGGTTCCCAAACCAGACCCCCTCTACACCCTGGCTATGCCTAGAAATTCTGTCCATAAAAATAATGAACAGAACTGGTGACAAAGGGCAGCCCTGGCGGAGGCCAACGTGCACTGGAAACAGGTTTGACTTACTACCGGCAATGCAAACCAAGCTCCTGCTGCGGTCGTACAGGGACCGGATAGCCCTTAGCAAAGGACCCCGGACCCCGTACTCCCCGTATGGGGAGTACTCCCCACAGAGTACTCCCGCACTATTCTGTGGGGAGTACTCTGTGGGGAGTACTCCCCACAGAACAAACAAAAGCCCACAAATGCTGGACTTTTAGACCTAATAAGACCCCTCCTACTGAGAGGCAGACTGCTATTGGCAGTGACTAACAATTGCTCTATTTAGCACCTATTGTGCTCTAGTTAGCACCCTCCTAATGACAGGGCAGGTGTCCCTCCTAACGATGGGACTGTGGACTCTCCTGATGACGTGAATGACTCATTACCATGAAAAAAAGACTGAAACTGCTTTGACCTGAGTACCCCATTGTAAACAGGGGACAAAGCATGTCTCAGACCCCCCCCGGTTAAGGCTGGGTTTCAGCTGTTTCACATACAATGCTTCCTTCACTCCCCTCTCAAACCATTTCTTTTCTCTGGCTAAGATTTTAACTTTCTTGTCCTCAAACATGTGGTTAGTGTCTTTAAGATGGAGATGAACTGCAGACTGAGGTCCACCGGAGCCCTCTCTGTGGTGTTGGTATAGCCTTTTGTGCAACGGCTGCTTAGTCTCACCTATGTAGTGTTCGTTACAGTCTTCCTGACATCTGATAGAATACACCCTAAGGATCCTGTCCTTAGGGTGAACTAATTTCCACAAATGTTCATTTAATGTTGTGAACATTTGTGAATGTTTGTATAATGTTTATTTAGTGTTCTGAACATTTGTGAATGTTTGTATAATGTTCATTGAATGTTCACATATAAACATTACCTGTCCTCATTCTTTGTTCATATGATGTTTGTGCAAAGTTCAATGAACATTCAAAGAATGTTCAGTTTCTGGGTGGGCAGGCACGTCTATCTGGGAGAAGACCCTGGGAAAACCCAGGACTAGGTGGAGAGATTATATCTCCACACTGGCGTGGGAATGCCTCGGGATCCCCAGTCAAAGGTGGTCAATGTGGCTCGGGAAAGGGAAGTCTTGGGTCCCCTGCTAGAGCTGTTGCCCCGTGACCTGATACCAGATAAGCGGTTGAAGATGAGTGATGAGTGAGGGGTTTGGGTCGTTTATAAACTTTTGCTTCTGCCTACACCCTTTCGTGCACATGGGTACGTTGATAAATAGTTTTCTTTATGAGGTTTTTTCCTATTTTTGAGTCTGTGTGTGATGAATAAATAAAATTAACTCATTCAAGACTATCTTCAATGAAAAGATGATATTCTATGAGAATGTTTTATATTCTATAATGGCTGTCAGAGTTTTTTCCCAATTGTCGTGATCCATTTTTAATTTTTGCTGATGTGTTGAGTCCAGCTGGTACCAGTCTTAGTTTCCACTTCATTGCAAAGAGCAATCAGGGGGGCTAATAGAGTGGGTTGTCCACCAACTGATGAGTCGTAGAGTCAATCTGACGATGTTCTCCACGTCCCACGTCAGTGTGGTGACGATAGTGGACTCCGGGATGATGTTTTCTGGTCGATCCGACAGCTCCGCTCTGACTTCCTCTTCATGCACCCAGGACAGTGCGTCCGACCGCTGGTTCTTAGTCCCGGGGCAACAGGTGATCCTAAAGTCAAAACGGCCAAAAAAAAGAGACCAACGAGCTTGCCCGGGGTTCAGACGCTTAGCGGTCCAGATATACACCAGGTTCCGATGGTCGGTGAAGACCGTGAATGGAACCACAGCTCCCTCCAACAAGTGTCTCCACTCCTCCAGGGCCTCCTTCACCGCCAGGAGCTCCCGATTGCCGACGTCATAATTCCGCTCTGCTGGGGTCAACATGCGGGAGAAATAGGCACAGGGGTGGAGTACTTTGTCGGGCTCCCTGCTCTGGGACAGCACAGCTCCTATCCCTGAGTCAGAGGCATCTACTTCCACAACAAAATGGCGGCTAGGATCAGGCTGCACCAGAACTGGCGCAGTAGAGAACCAGTGTTTCAACTCCCTAAACACGGTGAAGGGAACTTTTGGGGAGGTCAGGGCTGTAAGGGGACCAACAACCTGACTATAACCCTTGATAAACCTCCGATAGAAATTAGCGAAGCCGAGGAACTGTTGCAGCTTCCTACGGCTTGCCGGTTGGGGCCAATCTCTCACCACCGCTACCTTGGCCGGATCAGGGGCGACGGAGTTGGAGGAGATTATGAACCCCAGGAAGGACAAAGAAGTACGGTGGAACTCGCACTTCTCGCCCTTCATAAACACCCGGTTCTCCAACAACCGCTGCAGGACCTGACGTACATGCCTAACATGGGTCTCAGGATCCGGGGAGAAGATGAGGATATCGTCTAGGTATACGAAGATGAACAGATGCAGGAAGTCCCGCAAGACATCATTTACTAACGCTTGGAATGTCGCGGGGGCATTAGTGAGGCCGAACGGCATGACCAGGTACTCAAAGTGACCTAAGGGGGTGTTAAATGCCGTCTTCCATTCATCTCCCTTCCGGATCCAAACCAGGTGATACGCATTCCTAAGATCCAATTTAGTGAATATTTTGGCTCCATGCAGGGGCGTGAACCCTGAATCCAACAGGGGCAACAGGTATCGGTTGCGAACCATGATCTCGTTCAGCCCTCTGTAATCAATGCATGGACGGAGTCCGCTGTCCTTCTTGCCCACAAAAAAGAAACCTGCACCCATCGGGGAGGTGGAGTTCCGGATCAACCCGGCAGCTAATGAGTCCCGGATGTAGGTCTCCATTGATTCTCATTCGGGGCGTGAGAGGTTGTACAGTTTACTGGACGGATACTCAGCACCCGGGATTAAATCAATGGCACAATCGTACGGTCGATGCGGGGGTAGAGTGAGTGCCAGATCTTTGCTGAAAACGTCAGCAAGATCATGGTACTCAACAGGCACCGTCGTGAAATTGGGGGGGACTCGAACCTCCTCTTTAGCAGTCACACCGGGTGGAACCGAGGATCGTAAACACTCCCGGTGGCAGGTTTCACTCCATTGAGCCACAACCCCAGATGGCCAGTCGATCTGGGGATTGTGCTTACTAATCCATGGATAGCCCAAAATTACTCTGGAGGTAGAAGGTGTCACAAAATACACAATCTCCTCCCTGTGATTCCCAGACACAATCAGTAATAAGGGCTGTGTCTGGTGTGTGATTAATGGAAGAAGGGTGCCATCTAGTGCCCGTACCCTCACTGGTGAAGGAAGAGCCACTAGAGGGAGCCCTACGTCTGTAGCCCATCTGCTATCAAGCAGATTCCCTTCCGACCCCGTGTCAATCAGTGCTGGGGCTTGAAGGGTTAAATCCCCACAGAGGATCACAACTGGGATTCGTGCGGATTTTCGTGCAGTACCCGTGTGTGTGTTATGGCCCACCCTTAGCCCAGTTTCTAAGGGTGAGCGTTGGTGTTTTGACCGCTTGGGGCATTGTTTCTGCAGATGCTTGTTAGAGCCGCAGAAAAAGCACTCTCCACGGGCCAGCCTCCTCTGTCTGTTTTCTAATTTTATTTTGGCCTTGCTCGTGTCCATAGCTTCGCCAGCAGGGGGAGCTGTTGTCACACGGAGCACTCGGGCTCTGGAGCGTGGGGAAGGCGGGGCTGCTTTGGAACGGGAAGGGAGAGGGGCGGCGCATGCCCGGCCACGTCCTTCGTCTCGCTCCCGTCGACGTTCTTCCAATCGGTTGTCTAACCGTATAACCAGATCTATAAGCCCATCTAAATCCCGCGGCTCATCCTTAGCCACCAGATGCTCCTTCAGGACTGACGACAGTCCGTTTACGAAGGCGGCGCGGAGTGCAGCGGCATTCCAGCCGGACCTCGCAGTCGCTATGCGGAAGTCGACCGCATACTCAGCTGCACTCCAACGCCCCTGTCTCATTGACAGCAGCGTCGTAGAAGCAGTCTCGCCTCTGTTTGGGTGATCAAAGACTGTTCTGAACTCCCTCACAAACCCAGTATAAGAGGTAAGGAGCCATGAATTCTGCTCCCAGAGCACCATAGCCCAGGCGCGTGCCTCACCTCGAAGCAAATTAATTACATAAGCCACCCTGCTGGCATCCGACTCGTACATCACGGGACGCTGTGAAAAGATGAGCGAACACTGCATTAAAAAGTCTGCGCACGTCTCCACACAACCCCCGTACGGCTCTGAGGGACTTATGTATGCTTCAGGGGATGGTGGGTAGGGTCGTTGAATGACCAGTGGAATGTCTATATTCGACACCGGGTCAGCAGGAGGAGGAGCTGCAGCAGAGCCCTGAGCGCGCGCTTCCACCTGCGCGGTGAGAGCCTCCATTCTACGATTGAGGATGACGTTCTGCTCGGTCATTAGATCCAACCGAGCAATAAATGCGGTGAGGATTTGCTGCAACTCACCAATCACACCTCCTGCAGACGCCTGTGCACCCTGCTCTTCCATTGGCTGTTCAACTGGTGGTTGATGCCCCTCGGGATCCATGACGTTGGCCGAGATATCCTGTTGGGGAAGTGTGATGACACGGACCCACAACAGGGGGCGCAAATGAACGGTCAAAGGGTAGTCAAATAAATACAATTTATTGTGGCAAATGTGCACAACACGTCGAATACTATTTTTAGACAGTCAATTACAAATATCAACAGGTGACATGTGGGCAGGTCCGAGGGTAGGAGACGCCTATCCAGAGAAGAGCCGGGGCCCACAAGGTTCCACCGTCAACGAAGACCTGCAGCAAACCGAAGCCGCCAAGTCCCGAGTCCCCAGGTGGCCTCTACTTCAGCTGTCAGATCCGGTACTGAGTGGTAAACTGTTGTCTCGGCAGAGATGTGGTGTCTCCTCCAGTTTTATATGGGATGGGATGATGATGAGAGATTTCTGACAGCTGGTAGTCCTGGCTCCTGGGTGGTGACTGCGCCCTCTGGTGCCTGAAACCCGACTACAGGCAGGGCGCCCTCTGGCGTTGGCCAGCAGTACCTCCTCTTCGGGCTGCCCACATAACAAGTTCCCTGGTAAAGTTTAGAAACTACTAATTTTAAGTTACCAACATATGCTCATTAACTGCATCATTTCACTGGGTTCATCAGCTGTTTCATTTTCCATTATTGCTTTTAAAAAGTATTGGCGTTTTTGCAAGTATCTGAAGAAGTCATGCTTGTCCAATTTATATTTATCTTTTAATATTGTAAAGCTTTGTAATGCATTCTTCATTATATTACAATGTCCATAATACATTCAATTCTCCAAGATTTAAAACTTGAATACATACAATTTCGTTTAAATTCTGTCATATGCAATCCACTAAAATTTTTTTTTACTTGATCTGTAAGTTTAATTGCTTCATAATATGAAACTATGTGTGTAAGGTGAATAAGGTGATGGGGATCAAATAGTCCTAGCTTGTACTGGGGGATCCCCTTACAGTCCCCTTCCATCTCCTTCCATCCAGCCTCATATCCACTGTCACACGAAGAAATCACCAGTTACGTTTTGGGCAGCATAGTAATAAGATTAGAGAGGGACATACCACCAGCATTCTTACTAATGATAAGTGTACTATATTTTTAATCCTTGGTTTTTTACTATTCCAAATAAAGTGTGAAATTTGTTTATCCCATTTATGAAATTGGCTGGTCGGGATTTTAACTGCCTGGTAATGACAAGAAAAGATATACCTGTAACAGTCTCAGAAGTATGGCTATCTTAGGCCCCCTTCACAGATAGTGCGAATTTGGTTGATTGCGCATGAAGTGTGCATGAAGCAGGTGCAGTGTGCAGTACATGTAAAATCGTAGCTGACTCTAACACCTCGTACACCTGTTGCTACAATTATATGCGCACACCAGTGGCTGAAAGACAGAGTGTGCACTGTGAACACTCTCGTGGCAGGTGTCGGCCAAAGTCCAGGTGACACACACTGACATCTAACACCGCTCGCTTGGCACTTAGAAAATATGTGGCCATTCGCACTGTTAATATGACAGTCAGCAGACGATCACTGGTGAGCGGAATGTGAAATTTGTCTAAGTGCCCCATGAGTGTGGCTTTGCAAATACACAAACTGACATGTTACGATCTGGTTACAAGAGAGATACGACAGAAAAACCCAAGCAGGAAAAAAAACAAGAGAACTAACACCACAAGAAAAACAATAAAACAGATCCATGACAACAGAGCATACAAAACAGAGACAAAATCCAAACCCTGACAGTAATAAAATTGCAACTCCTCTTTTATGACCTGATTTAAACGTACTATAAAAAATGTTCCTGGTGCCGACTAATAGACTGTGATAAGAACAAAAAACATTAACAAAAACATTAAGGACAAATTTAACCTCAACTTCCACACTCAGGGTCTTACACTTCCCTGTCATCTTCACAAATCTGTCCCTCTGCTGGTGGAGAATCAGCCCTACATAATGTAGGGGCTCCATCTTTGCAAAATGCAGTCTCTGTCTCCTCTTGAGTCATTCAGATCTTTGTCCTCTTCCCAGTCATATGTTTTACTTTCATCCACTGGGGGATTAAGATCAAGACCAGGCAAGAAATAAAATGTGGGGTGTATAGTTCTTTGCCAATATTCAAATATCCTTCAGGGTGACTTAAGGCAGACACAGGGGGAATGAAAGTTTGTGTTAGAGATAGCAGCTTGAAGCTTTAAGCCTGGTATTATTATGGGGGTTTCTAATATTTCGGTATGTGAAATTTGCTACCACTTACATTAATCTCAGGAATTCTTTTTAATACAACGATCATGTTTATTGTTGGTGGAAAATCCTGAGCCTTTCTCGGACACGTTCAGTGCGTTCCCCCTCTTTCCAGGGTGTACCTTGAATGAGGCTCTGTTCCCAGTTGGTTGTTTGCGGCAGGTCCACTGGGAAGCCTCTTTTCCTGTCCTTGTATGCCTCTCTTGCACTTCGTCTTAGCAGGGTAGGGTGACTGGAAGCATATCTGTTTCTCCTTGAGAATTTTCATAATGACTTTAGATTCTCTGACTTTATCGTTCACCTCAGTAGGAAGATCGTGTGAAAACGCAGTGGTGGGCACAGTTTCACTGATCTGCTAACCGCTAATTATCAAAGCTAAAGTTTTTGTTAACTGCAGACCAATTAGCTTCCAATAAATTTAGCTCCGATACCTTTTAGACCACTAACGTGTTTTTGCGGGCATAGTGAATAAAGTTTTTAGTGCCTACCTGTTACATGTTTTGTAGCAGACAGACAACGTATTCTCCACAGATAGAGGAATGCTGACTACAAAAGAGAAAGAAGATAGAGAAAAAAAAGATAATTTATTTTTAACATCATACAGACTTGGCAGCGTATCACTGAAGTAATAATAACATGCTTTTGGAGAGCAGTATGCATTTTCAGTGGCCCGACGTCCATGCCCAGGCGCCCAAAATGACCAATATTTGCCCGAGTTAGACGCCTCATTTAAGTGATAATAATGCACAGCAAGACAGTTTTGACTTATGGTTAAAATTTTAAACTAATTCTGGACAAGTTATTGAAATTAACATCATGTCTGTCATTTTATAAAGTTAAAATATCAGCTATATGTTTTCGTTTTAAAGTAATGCACTAATTTTGAAGGTTTTAGGGCAATTCTATGGTAATGGAATTACAACAGCAGCAAAATCTGGACATATGGCATCTAACCATGACAGATTAGCTCAGATTGTAATTCCGTTACCATAGAATTGCCCTTTAGTGTCACGATTCAGCCCTGATCAGGGAACTGATCCTATTTTTCCCTCTTTATTTTCATTTCCATCTGCTCCAGCTTTGATTTATTAGTTAGTTTTTTTTTTCATCATGTGTTTATTCTCTGTTCTGTTTTGCTTTGTCACTTTGTTTGTTATGTGTCGGACGCAGCTCGGAGAACCGACCAGCGTTTGAAGGACCCAGTATGAAATAAGCAGAGCACGGTACAAAGGCTAACTGAATTTAATACATAACAGTGATGTGATACAAAACAACAAAAGAGTGTGCGGTCTGGCGTGGTGGTGATACGGTGCGCTCCCAGCAGCGCTAACAGTCCGGAGCCAGAAGCCGTTCGGACCCAAGGACCCCGCCGACACCCCCCAGGTGGCCGCAACAAACCGAGTCTGTGAAAGAAGGAACCATTATGTGAGTCCACACTCTACACACAGAGAGACCACTCAAAGGTGTACATAAACAGCAAACACTTCCTGGCTTAATTACTAATCAGCTTCCCAACCTGCAGGCATGGAACATCCAGTTCACAAAACTCCACTGCAGTGGAAGCCGATACATGACTAACGTACAGCTCAATATAATAAGGTGTGAGGGACACCACATTTACTGACTGTATAAACGTTAGTCACAAAATCTAACGTACCTCAGGAAGTGTGCTGACGAGCGTGAGACCTCACCCCCTCCTCTTTCACAGACCGTGCATCAAACCCTGGACGTTCTCTGCATCCACTGATGATGAGATGGCTCCCGAGACGACGATCTCACCCATCTGGTCACAAGGTCGAGTCTCTGGCAAGTACACACTGTATACTCCAGCCTTAAATGCCACCATGTTCCAATCCATATAGATGCACCACAGCTGTGAGTCCTGACGAGCCGCAGGTAATCAGGGTGAGGTCCTGATAACCTCAGCAACACAGCCACTCAGTCCCAAATGCAAGCCACCTGGAAGGAAAAACAAAAGACAGAAACAAAAAGGCAGCCAGGCCCCCCCAGCCATACAACAGTACCCCACCCTCACGGGAAGCCTCCCGGCGACCACACAAACCTGGCCCAGGAGAAACACCCCCATCCAGGGACCATGGCTGGAAACCGCATCTGCATTCGTCTTCCAACAGAATGGTTGATGTCCTCTCCTCTGGCTGCATCCTTGCCTTTGTTTCAGTCAGTCACTTAGCACAGGTGTGGCCAGGAGTTCTTAAACCTGTGCGGTCAGCCTTTATCCAACCATGTTCGGTCTTTAGTCATAAAACAAAAAAGACAAACACAAACATCCAAAACACCCCCCCTCCCCAGGGGACCGTCCCATCAAACCCCGGGAAGAGGAGAAAAGAAAAACCCCAAATTTAAGCTTACAAATAAAAGTGCTAAAACACCCCCCCCCCCCCCAAACGACATGTAGGGACCAACACCCCCCAGAGGGACTTCCCGCCAGCTCCAGGAGTAATAACCACAGCCGAGGTCCCTCTGGGATCCAACGTCACCCACGGGGACTCCCAGCGCCTCCCAGAGGACCACTCGTCAACCCCAGGAGACGCCTCCCCTCATGACCAACGGACCCAGCCCCGGCCGTCTATGGCTAGATGGACCCACAGCCCTTTCCCCCCCAGAGGACACCACAGTCAAACCCTGAGAGCGGAAACTGGGGGGAAAAACAAGAGAGAAAAAAAAAAACATACAAACAAAACAACCCCAACCCCACCCCCTTGGCGCAGTGGAAACTGGAAGCACGTCCAGTGTCACCACCGTGACTATACCCCAGAAGCCAACCGGGAGGAGTGGAACAGCGGTTATGGCAAACGGCACAAAACGGCGCCACTCCTCCGACTTCTACACCAGCCACTAGCTGCGGGTATATCCCACTGCCCCAAACCTCAGCCACGCCGATGGCAGACGGCCAAAGGCGTGCTGAAGCTGGAGGTGGAACAGGGAATCAAACCCCCCCCCCCCCCCAGGTGCAGAGGTTACCCGGGAAACGCCCAGTATAACCAAACTGCACCACTCCAGCAACGCCGACACTACGGCTCACCCGGCTGGAGCCAGAGGAGAAGAGAGGGGAAGAAAAAGAAAATACCCCAACCCCCCCCCCCCCCCCCCCCCCCCCCCCCCCGGGTGCAGAGGCTACCTGGGAAATGCCCAGCACAACCAAACTGCACCCCTCCAGCAACGCCGACACTACGGCTCACCCGGCTGGAGTCAGAGGAGAAGAGAGGGCATAACAAAACAAACAAAAAAAAAGAAAAAAAAAACAAGTACCACCCCATCACCCCCCAGGGGACCGTCCCATCAAACCCTGGGGAGGTGAAACAAAAAGAAATAAACAGAAAGACTAACAGACCAACATACAGTTGTTTGGGTCCTTTTTTTTTTTTTTTCTTCTTAGACAGGCTGCAGGGTCACAACCCCAGACACAAACAGTGGAAAAAAATAAATAAATCCCACACAAAAACCAACTCAAAAAACACCCACACGAAATGAACTAACACAAAACAAATCAGTGACGTATACCGTTAAGCTCAAACAAATCGAACACACCTGTTCTAACTTAAGAGCTTAACGGTAATGTGACTAAGTCACCAAAAGAGGGAGCCAAAGTGCTAAAAATGAAAAAAAACCCTTTGGTGACAGAAAACAAACGAGCTGCATCTCCGTGCGCAGCTGTGTGCAACACACAACCAAAATGTGCTCAACTAAATAACGCCGGAGCTGATACAACAGACGCAGTAGTTACCTTTATCCGGGGAAACGGGGCTACAACTGTAACACAGGAAGCTCAGCGACCCGTGCCACAGAGCTCCGCCGTGCGCGTGCACCCATCACAGACACACTCTTGCAGCTCCCATTTAAACCTCTTATCCGGTCGGAGCGTGACGCGAAGCCGTTGCCAGTCACACTCCACCACGACCCACGGATAAGGCACAAACACAGGAACACAGCTGCAAGAGAGCACAAATCAGTATTCAGCAATGGGTCTCAAACACGCACCATCCGGGCGGAGAGCACCCGCAACTGATCCGGATAACTACTGAACGTCTGCTGCCGCCTTCCCGGCGCGTTACCGTCTCTGCTACCGCTGGGTCCGTGATGTTTGGCCAGAGACTACTGTTATGTGTCAGACGCAGCTCGGAGAACCGACCAGCGTTTGAAGGACCCAGTATGAAATAAGCAGAGCACGGTACAAAGGCTAACTAAATTTAATACATAACAGTGATGTGATACAAAACAACAAAAGAGTGTGCGGTCTGGCGTGGTGGTGATACGGTGCGCTCCCAGCAGCGCTAACGGTCCGGAGCCAGAAGCCGTTCGGACCCAAGGACCCCGCCGACACCCCCCAGGTGGCCGCAACAAACCGAGTCTGTGAAAGAAGGAACCATTATGTGAGTCCACACTCTACACACAGAGAGACCACTCAAAGGTGTACATAAACAGCAAACACTTCCTGGCTTAATTACTAATCAGCTTCCCAACCTGCAGGCATGGAACATCCAGTTCACAAAACTCCACTGCAGTGGAAGCCGATACATGACTAACGTACAGCTCAATATAATAAGGTGTGAGGGACACCACATTTACTGACTGTATAAACGTTAGTCACAAAATCTAACGTACCTCAGGAAGTGTGCTGACGAGCGTGAGACCTCACCCCCTCCTCTTTCACAGACCGTGCATCAAACCCTGGACGTTCTCTGCATCCACTGATGATGAGATGGCTCCCGAGACGACGATTTCACCCGTCTGGTCACAAAGTCGAGTCTCTGGCAAGTACACACTGTATACTCCAGTCTTAAATGCCACCATGTTCCAATCCATATAGATGCACCACAGCTGTGAGTCCTGACGAGCCGCAGGTGATCAGGGTGAGGTCCTGATAACCTCAGCAACACAGCCACTCAGTCCCAAATGCAAGCCACCTGGAAGGAAAAACAAAAGACAGAAACAAAAAGGCAGCCAGGCCCCCCCAGCCATACAACATTGTTACTTTTATACTTTGGCCAGAACTTTAGTTCCGTTCTAGCTTGTTCTACCAGTTTGTGTTTTTGATCAGTAGTTAATCATTTATTTTCTTCATCTCATTTGTGTTATCAGTTATGCTGACATATCAGGTTTTGATTAGCACTTTGTTTTACTTATAGTTTATTTCTTAGTCAGTTCCAGTATAGTTTTGTCTTTGTGTTCATTTTCTTACTGTTCTCTGATTAGCCTTCATGTTCATACCAGATTCTAGTTCCTGTTCATAGTTATATTATATTCTGTCCTAGGTTTCTGTTTGATCTCTGTTCTCAGTTTCTCTTTCAGCCCATCTTATTATGTTCACTCCACGCCCTGCATCTGCCATTGTCTTCTTCCCTCATTATATCTGATTGTGTTGTCACTTCATACCACTTCACCAGTTCTTGTGTCCTTGTCTCTCTCTGTGTTTCTGTCTGCTATGTGTCTCCATTCACTCACGCTCTTTGCACCTGCCCACACATCTTTGTATCTTACGTCACTCCTCTTTGTGCACTTCCTTCCTCTCTGCACAGTGCTTAATCTTCGTTCACTCACCATGCCCCTTATTAGATTGTTCCTCACGTGCACCTTGTTAACTCCAGTCTTATTTAAACACCTCCCAGCCATCACTCCCCTGCCAGTTTGTTGTCTTTAGTACACATTCCAGCCTTTTGTTCACAGTCCTGTTTTTGCCAAGCCATGTACTGATTTTTGCTCTGTTCTCCTCGACCATGCCTCTTGCCTCATCTCTGAACCCTGTGTTTGCTCGTGCCTCCGACCCCTGCTTGTCCAGGACTGCATCTCTGCCTAATACTGATTGTATCTCTGCTCCGCTGTTTGATTACCTGTATACCAAACCTAATGCTGCGTTCACACCGGAGGCCACACGAGTGGTGAGAGGTTGCCATGTAATCCCTATGGAAGGACGCGCTGTGGCGCCACAAAAGTCCAAGCCATGCCATGCGATGCGATGGATGCAGATAAAGCGATGTGAATAAAGCGATTTTGAGCAATTGGCGCATTTGTGGCATGATATCGCTTTGCATCACGGCGCGTCACCCTCTTCCCCGAGTTGAAAAATCTGAACTTTTTCGCCTTGTTGCGCCAAGATGACCAATCAGGGACTGTATATGTAGTGACATGGAGATGTCTGGAGTTTATACTTGATGTGGACATGTCCTGTCTCTGGCAATCAGCCTGTGAGCAGGACTTATGTCCCTTTTGTCCTTTATTTATTTAACACAATTATGACAGAGTTTGAGGGGAGAGCGATGAACTGCAGCAGCAGCCAGTTTTTTTTCTTTGTTCACATGTGTGTGCGCGAACGGGACAGGAGGTCCTCAAACTGGGTCCTGGAGAGGCAGAAGTACCGCTGAAAGCGGCCATCATCCAGGGGCAGCTCCTGCAGCAAATGATGAACTTGTGGCGCCGCGTAGCATTCGGCGTGAATGGGGCATAAGTCTGGAATAAAGACCATGATATCTCTTACACCAAAGCCTAGTCTGGGAGTCTGCATTGTGGGTCCAGCTGCTCCAGGTGCCTGGCAGCCACCAGCCATGACATTTAGAGTTTAGACATACATGCCACAATGCATTATGGGAACATTAGTTTCCTGACATCAGTGGTTGGTTAATTGATATACAAGTTATTGAAACATGTGATGGGTTTTACAAATAAATCTGTATTTTTTAAATATGTAATTTTTTTCATTAGTAAAAAAAGGAAATATGAAAATTGAAAATTGTGTTTGTTAAGTGATTCAAGACTTTTAGCAAATGTGTGGCACTTGGTGTTCACACTGCCATCTACTGGCCAGTAGATTGCAGCGTTCATGCACATGTTCATGCCACACATCTGCTTTTTAGGGGTTTATCGATAGACATTATACAGGTAGACACCTCATGACTTGCTACCAGTATTTTGTGCTGCTTACGGTTGCAATAACCGACGCAGTATAGAAACCAGATCTCGTGGGATTACCTTTAACAAATAAGACTGAACAATAATTTTAGTTATTTTACCATTTGTAATATTATGTCATTGTAACAAACGGTACTTACGTGTAACGTTATTACAGCAGGAACTGGTACTCTCTCTCATTAGCTGTGTTTCCATCCAGCTGGTAGCGCAACTCTGAAGCAAATTTTCGTTTGTATTTTCATCTGTATTTCATAAAGTAAGGCTGCACCACATCGCAAAATTAACTACACTGGAGTTACAGAGTGCCAACACATGCAAGAAGCTGTGCAAAAGAGTGCTTTTTCAAGGTTTTTAGCTCCCCAGCCACAGCTGCAAGGCTAATAAGGTAGTTTAAGACCCTAGAATGACCTGGAATTGTATTGCTTTCTTTTCCTGGCCTTAAAAAATGTTCATCTTTGTAACAAAACCTGGTGAGTGAAGCAGAGGAAATTAAACTGATCTGTGTCTGTGTGTGTGTGTGTGTGAGAGAGAGAGAAATAAATTCAAATGAACAATCCAAACTTGTTTCTTTACTAAATTATAAAATTAATTCATTTATACATTTGTCCATATGCCATACCATATGTCTTTATTAAAAACATAAGACAAAGTCTTTCAGCATGTGTGTATTTTTTAATGTGTGACAGCATCCTGTATTATAACTGAATCTCTACTGTTTCTGGCAAACCAAACCAGGTAAAAATTTGTGGAGTTATGGATTATTGTAGTTAGCAGGGGTGGTGGCCAAGTGGTTAACGCGCTTGGTTTCAGTGGAGAAGGTTCTGGGTTCAAATCCCACCCCTGCCACAATTCTCCATGTAATGTGGAATTGCGTCAGGAAGGGCATCCGGAGTAAAACCTGTGCCAATTCAACATGCAGATCCACCTTGGATTTGCTGTGGCGACCCCGAGTGCAAACAAGGGAGCAGCCGAAGGGACTTACTTGTTATGTGTCGGACGCAGGACGGAGAACCGACCAGCGTTTGAAGGACCCAGTATGAAATAAGCAGAGCACGGTACAAAGGATAACAAAATTTAATAACATAACAGTGATGTGCAAAAGTATAACAAATTAGTGCGCGGACTGGCGAGGTGGATATACGGTGCGCTCCCAGCTGCACAAACGGTCCAGAGCCAGAAACAGTTCGGACCCAAGGACCCCGCCGACACCCCCACAAACAGCAAACACTTCCTGGCTTAATCACTAATCAGCTTCCCACCCTGCAGGCATGGAACACCCCGTTCACATTATCACTGCAGTGGAAGCTGATTAAACGACTAACATAACAGCTCAATATAATAAGGTGTGAGGGACACCACATTTACTGACTGTACAAATGTTAGTCACAAAACCTGACGTACCTCAGGAAGTGTGCTGACGAGCGTGAGACCTCACCCCCTCCTCTTTCACAGACCATGGCATCAAACCTGGACGTTCTCTGCATCCATAATGATGAGATGGCTCTCAAGATGACGATCTCACCCGTCTGGTCACAAGGTCGAGTCTCTGGCAAATACACACTGTGTACTCCAGACTTAAATGCCACCATGCTCCAATCCGTGTAGGTGCACCACAGCTGTGAGTCCTGACGAGCTGCACATGATCAGCCTCAGGTGATCAGGGTGAGGTCCTGATAACTCAGCCACACAGCCACTCAGTCCTAAACGCGTGCCACCCGGAAGGAAAAACAAAAGACAGAAACAGAAGACAAACAAAAGCCAGCCAGGCACGCCAGACATCCCAGCCACAACATTACTTTTACTATGGATTATTGTAGTTGGGTTACGCACTACAAATAAATGCACTGAGGGCACAATAGGGACCCATCCAAGATGGTGGCCACGCTGATACGTCTGCTCCAATAGGCAGCGACAGTCCATGAGGAATCTATGTATATAATGTCTATGGGCTTATCGGTTTAGCTTTATAAAAGCTAACTTTTCAGTTAGCGAATTAATGGTTATCAAAGCTAACTTTTTGGTTAGCTGTGCCCACCACTGTGAAAATGCAACCACTTTTCCCCTCATAGGTGATCTTCTTTGCCCAGGCTGCTTTCAGTATTTTGTCTTTAATATCAAAGCTTTGAAAATTAATCAGAATAGATCTTGAGATGGTTTCATTGTTAATATTCAATAATATTAACATTTAATATTAAATTAATATTTATTAATATTCATTATCCCTAAATATAAATAAGACTAAAGTCATGTTTTTCAGAAATCATAATGACAATTCTAATTTCCCAATAAATATAGACGGTGTCGAAATAGATAAAGTGTCAGAAATCAAATTTTTAGGGATAACCATTGATAGTCAATTAAGCTGGAAGTCTCATATCAGCCACATACATAAAAAAGTTTCCAAGAATGTCTCTATTATGTACAAAGCAAAATATTTTCTGGATCATAATGCATTATATTTATTGTATTGTTCTTTAGTCTCTCCTTATTTAACATACTGTATAGAAATCTGGGGTAACAATTACAAAAGTTTGCTACATCCCCTCTGTATAATCCAAAAGCGTGCAATAAGAATCATCTATAAGGTAAGATATCTCGATCACACAAATAGTCTATTTTTGCAATCCAAATTGTTGAAAATGCTAGATTTGGTTCATTTCTACACTGCACAATTATTATATAAAGCCAGTAAAAACTCATTACCTAGTAATATTCTGAGTCTCTTCACTCAGCGGGAAGGGAGCTATAATTTTAGGGGATGTGGTAACTTTAAAGTCAAGGCAGTGAGAACTACCAGGAAAAGTTTCTGTGTGTCCGTGTGAAGCATTAAGATGTGGAATAGTTTGGTACCTCAGCTCAAGCAATGTCCAAATATCCATCAATTCAAAAAAGATACAAAGAAATGGTTCTGTTGAAATACATGAATGAGGAGAGAGGTGAGTGGTCATTATGTATTTTTAATTTATTTCTACTTAATTTACCTTTGCTTTTTTGCCTTGTCAGCAATAGAAGGGGTCTCGCTAGGACACACAAACTTTCATAAAATACATAGAATTATACTGCACATCAATTTAATTATATATATCATAGCCATAATTGTAAATTATATTATTAAAAAAGAAAATAATAATAATAATGAAATCTTACTACATGTTTGTTAATATAATATATGTTAACATATTTGCATAATACCTGTTATTGCTGGTGTCGTAACCATGGTCAAAAGTATTATTTTTATACATCAAGATCCTGTAGTCAAAATGCAAGTCAAATAGAAGTATGGTGCCGATGGTAATAACTTAGAGGGGGGAAAAGTATGTATGTATGTATGTATATATATATATATATATATATATATATATATATGTATGTACATATGTGTATACATGTGTGTATGTGTTTATGTGTATGTGTATGTATATGTATGTATATATATACATGTATGTCATAGGTATTAAAGGCACTGCGCTGCAGTGGTTTGAATCATATTTATCTAATAGATTACAATTTGTTCATGTAAATGGGGAGTCTTCTTCACAGACTAAGGTTAATTATGGAGTTCCACAAGGTTCTGTGCAAGGACCAATTTTATTCACTCTATACATGCTTCCCTTAGGCAGTATTATTAGAAAGCATTGCTTAAATTTTCATTGTTACGCAGATGATACCCAGCTTTATCTATACATGAAGCCAGAGGACACACACCAATTGGTTAAACTGCAGGAATGTCTTACAGACATAAAGACATGGATGACTTCTAATTTCCTGCTTTTAAATTCAGATAAAACTGAAGTTATTGTACTTGGCCCCACAAATCTTAGAAACATGGTGTCTAACCAGATCCTTACTCTGGATGGCATTACCCTGACCTCTAGTAATACTGTGAGAAATCTTGGAGTCATTTTTGATCAGGATATGTCCTTCAATGTGCATAGTAAGCAAATATGTAGGACTGCTTTTTTATATTTGCACAATATCTCTAAAATTAGAAAGGTCTTGTCTCAGAGTGATGCTGAAAAACTAATTCATGCATTTATTTCCTCTAGGCTGGACTACTGTAATTCATTATTATCAGGTTGTCCTAAAAGTTCACTGAAAAGCCTTCAATTAATTCAAAATGCTGCAGCTAGAGTACTGACGGGGACTAGAAGGAGAGAGCATATTTCACCCATATTGGCCTCTCTTCATTGGCTCCCTGTTAATTCTAGAATAGAATTCAAAATTCTTCTTCTTACTTATAAGGTTTTGAATAATCACGTCCCATCTTATCTTAGGGACCTCTTAGTACCATATCACCCCAACAGAGCGCTTCACTCTCAGACTGCAGGCTTACTTGTAGTTCCTAGGGTTTTTAAGAGTAGAATGGGAGGCAGAGCCTTCAGCTTTCAGGCTCCTCTCCTGTGGAACCAGCTCCCAATTCAGATCAGGGAGACAGACACCCTCTCTACTTTTAAGATTAGGCTTAAAAGTTTTCTTTTTGCTAAAGCTTATAGTTAGGGTTGGATCAGGTGACCCTGAACCATCCCTTAGTTATGCTGCTATAGACTTAGACTGCTGGGGGGTTCCCATGATGCACTGAGTGTTTCTTTCTCTTTTTGCTCTGTATGCACCACTCTGCATTAATCATTAGTGATTGATCTCTGCTGTCTTCCACAGCATGTCTTTTTCCTGATTCTCTCCCCTCAGCCCCAACCAGTCCCAGCAGAAGACTGCCCCTCCCTGAGCCTGGTTCTGCTGGAGGTTTCTTCCTGTTAAAAGGGAATTTTTCCTTCCCACTCTCGCCAAGTGCTTGCTCACAGGGGGTCGCTTTGACCGTTGGGGTTTTTCTGTAATTATTGTATGGCTTTTGCCTTACATTATAAAGCGCCTTGGGGCAACTGTTGTGATTTGGCGCTATATAAATAAAATTGATTTGATATATATATATATATATATGTGTGTATATATATATATACACACACATATATGTATATATGTGTGTGTGTGTGTGTGTATACGAGGTTTATTAGATAAGAAACCGACACTTTTATTTCTTTTTTTAACTATATGGATTTGAATGACGTGCGATTACACCAATCATGCTTGAACCCTCGTGCGCATGCGTGAGTTTTTTCACGTGTGTCAGTGACGTCATTTCCCTGTGGGCAGGCCTTGAGTGAGATGTGGTCCCGCCCTCTCGGCTGAATTCCTTTGTTTCACACGCTGCTCGAGACGGTGCGCGTTGCTTTATCAAAATTTTTTCTGGACCTGTGAGGAATATCTGAGTGGACACTATTCGAGAAATTAAGCTGGTTTTCGGTGAAAAGTTTAACGGCTGATGAGAGATTCTGGGGTGTTTCTGTCGGTGTAAGGACTTCCCACGGAGCGGGACGTCGCGCAGCGCTTCTAGGCGCCGTCGTCGGCCTGTTTCGAGCTGAAAACATCCTAATTTAAGGCTTAATTCACCCAGGACGTCGTGAGAGAACAGAGAAGATTCAGAAGAGGCCGGCATGAGGACTTTTATGCGGACATTCCACTGTTTAAGGACATTTTTAATGAAAGACGTGCGCGCAAATTCGTCGAGTCGTTTCGTGACGACTCGGCGAATCTGTGGTGCACCGCGACAGGAAAAACACCTCCGTGTTGAAAACCATTTGTAAAAATTCAGGCGGCTTTTGATGGCTTTCAACAGTGGAGTAACTGAGAATGTTTAACAGCTTGGGCATGTTCCAACTTGCCCGTTAAGGTTTCCAACGGAGGTGTTTTTCCTGTCGCGACCCCCCGAGGTCGGGTCCGGCCCGACATGTGACTCTGCCCGCATGTTCTTTCATTACAAAATGTCCGTTAACCATGGAATGTCCGAATAAACTCCTCATGCCAACTTCTTCTGAAAGTTCTCTGTTCTCTGACGACTTACTGGGTCAACAGAGCCTGAAATGTGGAAGTTTTCAACTTGAAACGGCGAGACGCTGCCGCCTCGAAGCGCAGATCGCCGTCACGCGCCGTGGGCCGTCCTTACGGCGACACTACCGGACCAAAATCTCTCATCAGCCGTTAAAATCTTTACCGAAAACCAGCTGAATTTATCGAATGGTGTCCACTCAGTTGTGCCTTACAGTTTTGAAAAAATTTTGATCAAACAAAGCAGCAGTCTCTGAGCCATTCCTAAACAATGAAAAAAATCCACGAGAGGGTGGGCGACTCCTCACTCAAAGACTGCCCACAGGTGAATGAGGTAACCGACAGGCGTGAAAAAACTCTTGCATGCCCACGAGGGTTCAAGCATGTCTGATGTAATCACACGTGATTCAAATCCATATGGTTTTTGAAAAAAATTATAAGGTCGGATACTTTTCTAATAGACCTTGTATATATATATATATATATATACGAGGGCTGTCAATAAAGTAACGGTCCTTTTTATTTTTTTCAAAAACTATATGGATTTCATTCATATGTTTTTACGTCAGACATGCTTGAACCCTCGTGCGCATGCGTGAGTTTTTCCACGCCTGTCGGTGACGTCATTCGCCTGTGTGCACTCCTTGTGGGAGGAGTCGTCCAGCCCCTCGTCGGAATTCCTTTGTCTGAGAAGTTGCTGAGAGACTGGCGCATTGTTTGATCAAAATTTTTTCTAAACCTGTGAGACACATCGAAGTGGACACGGTTCGAAAAATTAAGCTGGTTTTCAGTGAAAATTTTAACGCTGATGAGAGATTTGAGGGTGATTCTGTCGCTTTAAGGACTTTTCACGGTGCGAGACGTCGCTCAGCGCTCTCAGCCGCCGTCGTCAGCCTGTTCAAGCTGAAAACCTCCACATTTCAGGTTCTATTGATCCAGGACGTCGTGAGGAGAACAGAGAAGTTTCAGAAGAAGTCGGTTTCAGCATTTTATCCGGATATTCCACTGTTAAAGGAGATTTTTTTAATGAAAGACGTGCGGACGGGTCCCGCGCGTCGGCGCGACGCTCCGCCACAGGAAAAACACCTCTGTTGAAAGCCTTAAGGACAAGTTGGAACATGTCCTGCTGTTAAACAATTTCTCATATACTCACTCCACTGAAAGCCATCAAAAGCCGCCTGGATTTACAAATGGTTATCAACACGGAGGTGTTTTTCCTGTGCCGCCGCACCGCGTCGGCTGCGTCCCGACGCGCGGACCCGTCCGCACGTCTTTCATTAAAAAATCTCCTTTAACAGTGGAATATCCGGATAAAATGCTGAAACCGACTTCTTCTGAAACTTCTCTGTTCTCTCACGACGTCCTGGATCAATAGAGCCTGAAATGTGGAGGTTTTCAGCATGAAACAGGCTGACGACGGCGGCTGAGAGCGCTGAGCGACGTCTCGCACCGTGGGAAGTCCTTAAAGCGACAGAATCACCTCAAAATCTCTCATCAGCCGTTTAAAATTTTCACTGAAAACCAGCTTAATTTTTCGAACCGTGTCCACTTCGATGTGTCTCACAGGTTTAGAAAAAATTTTGATCAAACAAAGCGCCAGTCTCTCAGCAACTTCTCAGACAAAGGAATTCCGACGAGGGGCTGGACGACTCCTCCCACAAGGAGTGCTCACAGGCGAATGACGTCACCGACAGGCGTGGAAAAACTCACGCATGCGCACGAGGGTTCAAGCATGTCTGACGTAAAAACATATGAATGAAATCCATATAGTTTTTGAAAAAAATAAAAGGACCGTTGCTTTATTGCAGACCATCGTATATATATATATATATATATATATATATATATATATATATATATATATATATATTTACATTTATATAAATATGTACATATATACATTTATTGATACATAAAAATAATTTTCTTTTTCTTTCCTCCTTGTTTCCCCCACTTACATCACTATCACCAGATCAGGGCTGGCAAGTGGTCGTCTGTTGCTCGAAGGTCCCCCTTCTGCCAGCAGACTCCAACCCTTGTCTTTTAATGCTGAGCCTAGGACATTCAGCAAAGGGTGGACCTGTGTCAGGGGGCGACCCCTCTCTGGCAGCAGGTTTACAAAATACTTTGCATCATTGAATGCACCACACACAAGACGTATGGGGAGGATGGGGAAGGGAAAAAATTTTTAAAATTAATAAAAAAGTTAAGGTAATAAAATTAATAAAATAATAAAATGAATGAAAAATATTTGTATATATGTGTGTATGTGTATGCATGTGTATATGGGTGATGTGTGTGTGTATTTTGTGTATGTACATCTACATATATATATATATATATATATATATATATATATACATATATATATATACATATATATATATACATATATATATATACATATATACATATATATATATATATATATATATACTCAACTGTTTTTTCTCAAAGGCATTTGCAGTTTCTTACGTTAATTCCATGATTGCTGTAGCAGTTGAATAATTTGGGCGAAATCCATGTTGACTGTTCCTTAAAACATTATATTTACTGATAAATGTAGTAAGTCTTACTACAAATAATTTCTCTAAAATCTTTGATAACTGTGGTAAAGCGATATAGGTCTATAATTTGTGAATTCATGTTTATTTCCTTTTTTAAACGCAACACTTTTGGTTTTGCTCCCATTTTGTATGAGATGAACTCAAAGATCTAAAACTTTTTCCACATACACAATATCACCATTTCCCTCAAATATTGTTCACAAACCAGTCTAAATCTGTGATAGTGAGCACTTCTCCTTTGCTGAGATAATCCATCCCACCTCACAGCAGGAATGTCAACCAGAGCTGTTGCTCATGTATTGAATGTTCATTTCTCTACCATAAGCCGTCTCCAAAGGCGTTTCAGAAAATTTGGCAGTACATCCAACCAGCCTCACAACCGCAGACTACGTGTAACCACACCAGCCCAGGACCTTCACATCCAGCATGTTCACCTCCAAGATCGTCTGAGACCAGCCACTCGGACAGCTGCTGAAACAATCGGTTTGCATAACCAAAGAATTTCTGCACAAACTGTCAGAAACCGTCTCAGGGAAGCTCATCTGCATGCTCTTCGTCCTCATCGGGGTCTCGACCTGACTCCAGTTCGTCGTCGTAACCGACTTGAGTGGGCAAATGCTCACATTCGCTGGCATTGGCACGTTGGAGAGGTGTTCTCCTCACAGATGAATCCCGGTTCACACTGTTCAGGGCAGATGGCAGACAGCGTGTGTGGCGTCGTGTGGGTGAGTGGTTTTCTGATGTCAATGTTGTGGATCGAGTGGCCCATGGTGGCGGTGGGGTTATGGTATGGCAGGTGTCGTTATTGACGAAGAACACAGGTTGCATTTTATTGATGGCATTTTGAATGCACAGAGATACCGTGACGAGATCCTGAGGCCCATTGTTGTGCCAACATCCAAGAACATCACCTCATGTTGCAGCAGGATAATGCATGGCCCCATGTTGCAAGGATCTGTACACAATTCTTGGGAGCTGAAAATGTCCCTGTTCTTGCATGGCTGGCATACTCACCGGACATGTCACCCATTGAGCATGTTTGGGATGCTCTGGACCGGCGTATATGACAGCATGTACCAGTTCCTGCCAATATCCAGCAACTTCGCACAGCCATTGAAGAGGAGGGGACCAACATTCCACAGGCCACAATTGACAACCTGATCAACTCTATGCGAAGGAGATGTGTTGCACTGCATGAGGCAAATGGTGGTCACACCAGATACTGACTGGTATCCCCCCCCCCCCCCATTAAAACAAAACTGCACTCCTTTCAGAGTGGCCTTTTAGTGTGGGCAGTCTAAGGCAACCTGTGCACTATCATGGTGTCTAATCAGCATCTTGATATGGCACACCTGTGAGGTGGGGAGTGGATTATCTCAGCAAAGGAGAAGTGCTCACTACACAGATTTAGACTGGTTTGTGAACAATATTTGAGGGAAATGGTGATATTGTGTATGTGGAAAAAGTTTAGATCTTTGAGTTCATCTCATACAAAATGGGAGCAAAACCAAAAGTGTTGTGTTTATATTTTTGTTGAGATATTATATATATATATATATATATATATAAGAGAGAGAGAGAGAGAGAGAGAGAGGAGAGAGAAGATGAGAGAGAGAGGAGGAGAGAGGAGAGAAGAGAGGAGACAGAACTACCATTGATGCATACAATCAAAAATTCTTCTAAAATTCATTCTCTGAATAAATGTGGGGAACTTATTGAACATATGAAAATGACTCAAGGAATGACACCAGCAATATCACTAAAAAAAAGATTGACAATAATAATAATAATATAATATTATTATCATTATTACTAACTATTATGGTGGGAATTTTTATTATTATTATTATTATTATAGATATTCCATCACTAATATATGACATCAATTACATAATAATAAAAAAGGAATACTGGTCACACTCTGTAGTGGTAATAACATATGGGTGTTTGGGGGTGGGATTAAATAGCTTGTTTTCATCCCACCTCTTTTGGGCTAAATGCGCGTGTATGTATGTATGTTTGTACGTATATATTTCCTGTTCTTTTCAACCCAATGTGGGTAAATGTAAATGTGAAAGAATGCTTATTTTGTAAAGCTCTAATAAATAATCAATCTATATATTATATAATATATAGATATATATATATATAATATTATATATGTATTTATTTATTATGTGTTAGTGCAGGGGTGGCGAAGTTCGGAGTCCTCAAGAGCCACATTCCTGACCTCTTAGTTGTCTCCCTGCTCCAACACACCTGAAATCCAATGAAAAGACCCTTAGCAGACTTTTAATGAGCCTTCTTGGATTCAGGTGTTGGAGCAGGGAGACAACTAAGAGCGTCAGGAATGTGGGTCTTGAGGACCGAACTTCGCCACCCCTGTGTTTAGTGGGTATGTATATAGGTATATATGTGAGTGTGTATATGTGTGTGTATAAATGTATAATATAATATACACGAGGTCTGTTAGAAAAGTAGCCGACCTTTTTATTTTTTCAAAAACCATATGGATTTGAATCACGTGTGATTGCATCAGCCAAGCTTGAACCTCCGTGCGCATGCGTGAGTTTTTGTCACGCCTGTCGGTTGTGTCATTCGCCTGTGAGCCAGGCTTTGTGTGAGCACTGGTCCACCCTCTCGTTGTTAAGGAAATGTCTGAACGATTTGGAGTTTTGCTGCATCAAATTTTTCCAGAAACTGTGAGAGACCTCCAGGTGGACACCATTCGGAAAATTCAAATGGCTTTGAGGGACGATTTTATGGGGATTACACAGATTAAGGAGTGCTCCAGCCGGTTTAAAGACCGCCCACAGCTGCTGAGAGCATGGTGCACTCCGAGCGCCGATCGACAGGCTGACACCCCGCTGAAACAACCAGATCATTTCCAACGTGAAGGCTTTGTTGATCCGGGACATCATCTGACTTACACAAAAATGGCAGGAGTCGTGGACATCAGTACTTTTTTGGCACATTCCACTGTTACAGGAGTTTTTTTCATGGAAAGAAAAGCGGACGGATGCGCCACCGTGCCGCTCATGGCGCGGCACAAAACCACCTCCGTGTTGGTCTCACAGGACGGCTTTGAGATGGCTTTCAGACGGCTGTCAGTGGGTTTTCAGTCGTGTGACTAACCGAGAAATTGTGGATGAGCCTGGACATACCAGAACATGTCCATTGCTTTGCGCCATGCGGCACCGCCACGACATGTGGAATTCCTCCGCTCCTCTTTCCATGACAAAAACTCCTGTAACATTGTAATGTGCCATTCATTTCCAAACTGGACGCTGTGTTTTATCCGGGACGTCCTCTGACTAGCACAGGAATTGCAGAAGACGTGGACATCAGCACTTTTTCGGCACATTGAGACAGATGTGCTGAGGAATTCCGCGTGTCGCGGTGGAGCTGCATGGTGCAAAGCAACGCTGTGATGAAGCCTCACAGGACATGTTCTGGCATGTCCAGGCTCATCCACAATTTCTCGGTTAGTCACACGACTGAAAACCCACCGACAGCCATCTGAAAGCCATCTCAAAGCCGTCCTGTGAGACCAACACGGAGGTGGTTTTGTGCCGCACCATGAGCGGCACGGTGGCGCATCCATCCGCTTTTCTTTCCATGAAAAAAACTCCTGTAACAGTGGAATGTGCCGAAAAAGTGCTGATGTCCACGTCTCCTGCCATTTTTGTGTAAGTCAGACGACGTCCCGGATCAACAAAGCCTTGACGTTGGAAATGATCTGGTTGTTTCAGCGGGGTTTCAGCCTGTTGATTGGCGCTCGGAACGCGGCGCGCTCTCAGCAGCTGTGGGCGATCTTTAAACCGTCTGGATCACTCCTTAATCTGTGTAATCCCCATAAAATCGTCCTTCAAAGCCATTTGAATTTTCTGAATGGTTACCACCTGGAGGTCTCTCACAGTTTCTGGAAAAAATTGATGCAGCAAAGCTCCAAATCGTTCAGACATTTATTCGCAATAAAAATCCGACGAGAGGGGTGGACCACTGCTGACACAAAGCCTGCTCACAGGTGAATGACGCAACCGACAGGCGTGAAAAAACTCACGCATGCGCACGAAGGTTCAAGCTTGGCTGATGCAAACACACGTGATTCAATCCATATGGTTTTGAAAAAAATAAAACGGTTGGATACTTTTCTAACAGACCTCGTATGTGTATGTTAATGTATATATGTACGTATATAGGTATATATGGCATGGCCCAAGCAGAGGGTCACCCCCTAGAGCCTGGTCTGCTTGAGGTTTCTTCCTAAGAGGGAGTTTTTCCTCACCACAGTTGCCTAGTGCTTGCTCTGGGGGTCGGCAAGGTTGGTCCTTATTTGAGTGGAGTGAATTGGGCCAAGTTTGTTGTGATTTGGTGTTTTATATATACATAATATACTTATACATGAATTGAAGTGTAATTGAATATTGAAGTGTATGTCTGTGTGTTGATATGTAGTGTGTTGTGAATTTGTGTTTATGTTATTATGACTGTTATAATTGTTGGACTTGTACTAGCAGGGGTGGGCGTTGATAAGCTTTGCTTCTGCCCACACCCTTTCGGACTCACAGGCTTTGTTATATAACATTCATGTTATTTGTATGTTTCTGTTCTTTCGGATTTGTGTGTGTGTGCCGAATAAATCCATTTATCATTCATTGTATGTTTTTTGTTTTTTTTTTGTCCAGGTTTGACCAGTGAGCTCGCTGGATTGCAGATCGGCACTGCTGTCTAGTGATAGTTTCTGTCTTCAAAAAGTTGTCAATAACAGCATTGAGCCTCCCTCCGAACCCTCTTTAATGACATATATGTACATTATTGCGACATGATCTTCACTCTAGGTCAGTTACTTTGACTCGCTGTTGTCTGAGGAAGTAAAGCAGAACAATCCCTCAGCTCAGTGTTAGCAGTCTCAATCTCTCCCACCTGTTGCTTCGTTTCGGCTGACGCCATAGTGGCAAATGACCCCTGAGATACTTTGTAATTTTTGATTTACCTCCGTCCTGAATCTGTTGAGTTCTTGTTTCACATTATTCATCAAGTCACTTTTAAAGTCTGCTCGGTCCTAAGTCCAGTTTGTTTGACTAGTTGTGAGTGGTGTGGCCCATGGTATGGTCCAAGGCACTTGGACTGAGTGTGAGTATGCCCTCATGGGCAAATAATACAACATGGCAACATGGACAGACAACAACAAGGATGTAACCAAATATTCTGATTACATGGAAACACATTGTCCATGTATCAAATAATTAGAGTTGTTAACTTGTCCTTGTATTTTGTAGCACTAAATATGCCAGATTTTATTAGTTTGATTAATTCACTTCTGCACAAGAGCAGTCATTCATTTTAAAAATTGTCACACAAAAACTTTCCACATTGTCTACAACAGAAATAAGGTCCTAGTTGTCACATCTGTATTATTAATAGCTATCATTAATTGTAATTAATGTAATACAGTAATATAAATACTATAAATATTTATATATTATTTGGGCAAGTAAGTTTACCTCAAGTATAAATAGTTATTCAGCTCTGGTGCCAAACTCCAGGAGATGTGTTTTTATCCCCATAAGTACTTTTTACTCTGTTGACAACACCCTGTGGGAAAACGGATTAATTTTGAGAGGTTTCTTGAAACAGTGCGTAGTATTTAAGTTTCTAGATAAAGATCAAACAGATTAGACAAACTGAAAATTGCCTGGAATATCTGAATCCTTCTTGACATTACACTTTGTATTTATCTTCCATTTAGATATGAATCATTGTTATGAAATGTTGTCAGTAACCATGTTTGCACACAAATTGTGGAATGAAAAACTGAGATGTCCCTCTGAGTCCCTGTCCTCTGTTTCTGTATGACGTGCTGATGGAAATATTTCCCTAGTATCACGGAGGCTCAATATGTTGATTTTCATGGATCTGATAGCGAGTGTTATGATGTCCGCTGAAGATAAGGCTGTAATCTTCACCAAAACATGCACTCTGCAGTTTATACAGTTGTCCCATTTCAGTAAATTCTACTTTTCAAAATGTTTTTTTTTTTTTTTTTTTGTTAAGCATATTTGAGTTTGTAGATCTCTTTATAGATTCTGCAAGTAATAATCATGCATGATACATACATTAAAGGAGTTTTGTTTGAGAATTATTGTTAAAACAAACAATGTACTACAAAGACCATAAAAAATGATTGTTTGAATGTTTGCATTTTACCTGTCAAATTATACTATGATGGTATCCCAGGATGACACAAATATAAAATTCAAAATTCAAACTTATTAAGATTAAATACTGATCATCTTTATATCAGTGATCCTACCTTAGACAGCCAGATGACTGGAGAGGACATGTAAAGTGCTACTGAATTCAAATGATCTGATTCATATGGGGTATTAAATAAAATACTGTGGCTATCCTATTGGATAGGAGGCAACTATATATAGACTGGAGTTTGATTCCAGATTTTTGTCTCAGGTTTCCTATCACTGTCCTTGTACGTGGCACTTTATCTTCATCTATCCAGTCCATCCACAGCCTTGGCAGGAGAAGTAACCATCATTCTAATCCAGCTACATTTTTTCCACGAATCTAACTGGTTAATTGTGTGAGATTTAAGACCATATAATATCGGGGTAATGGTGGCAAAATATTCAACGATTTCACATTTGGATGTATTACTCCGCGCCCTGACCGGTGTTCTGACGAGATGTCATTCTTGTCAAATACCATACTGAATATCATTCCTGTACATCAGTTGTCAAGAAATACAAAATAGTGTGCTTCATGTTAAAACTGTCAGAATGAGGTACTTCTCAAAAAGAGTTTGTGCAGGAAGGAGACTAGTGAGGGAAGCCATCAAGGCACCCATTGTCAATTCTGCAGGAGAGGCTCTTATATCACTGGGGAAAGTGCATAGTGCAAATTTCATTTTTATTTCATTTTTCATTTTCAATTATAACACACACACCCTCCCATCCCATCAAAAATATATTTTTTAATATTGTTTGTAAGTTGTTTTTTTTGTTTTTTTACATAATCTGTGCCATTTTTATATCTCCAAATTTCAGTGCATGCAACCTCAAAAGCAGTGTGTTTGTGTGCTCGCTGTACACCACATTACACAGCAAAATCACCAGTGTTAAATTAACACTGACAGTGTCTATACATTCCTCACTGAACCAATGATGACCCATATAGACACTGTCAGTGTTAATTTAACACTGGTGATTTTGCTGTATATGCACAACCAAGGCTGTGAAATGAAAATTGTGAAATCTGAGGAAAATTTGCAGGGGGGTTCAGCACCCCAGGAGCTGGGGTCTAGGGCCCTGTGGGGCCCCAGAATTAAATTTTTATCTAATGATACTTTTTCAGCATCTCCTGGAAGAACAAATCTCAAAATTAGTGCATATTTAAATTATCCTACATTCAACCTTTTATTTGACCTGTCGATGATATTGAAATAACAGAATATGACGTGGAAGTAGGAATGAACCTGGAATAATTTTCCTTTTAATTGTAAATCAAATTATGCATTAACTCAGAACAATTAAACTACATGAAATTTATGAAGACTGAAAAGACTGTTACAGCATTTCAAAAACCACAGCTAAAGCTTGTAGAATATTTGGAAAATCATGGTAAAATATTAATAACATACCTTATAGTAAAAAGTCACATATTCTTGTGTAAATTCATGCAGCCTAAATCCATTCAAAGCCACAATGTCTTTTTTTACAATGAAAGAAAGTCTAGATTAGTGGAAAAAAGTCACATAATCTTGTCTAAAATCCTGTTTGAACAGCAGTATGTTTATTTTCCAGGGAGAGAAAAATTCTTACCATGTTTTCCTGAGAGAGCACAGTTCACTTTTCCTGTTTCTTTTATCCTTCAGGTGTGTTGATGAAGCCAGTGACGATTCCACGGATTCTTGTCCTTATAAGACTTTTTCAAAGTCTTTCTCGCCATCTTCTCTCTGTGCGACGTTGCTCCGTGACACAGACATGCTGCACAAATCTTCTTTTAAAAACTTGAAAGCTCTAAAAGTTTGGGATGTCCACATGCTAAGTTTAGCTTAAGCGCCGCACAGGAGCCACACAGCGTCACCGCAGCAACCAACCAGTCCTGCTTTACGACAACAGTCGTAACAGCTACGCTTTGTGTGGCATTTTTCCTCCGTGAAACTCCGCGGATCCGAGGAAACTGATATGTATCTGTAACACACAGATCAGTGTCCACGGACTTATAAAACTTACATGATGTCGTAAAAAAAGAGAACGCTTTGCGATAAGCATTTTAAAAACTCAGTGATGTTCACGATTAAAGAGTACATCACTAACCCCCCCCCCCTCCCCATGATGAAATCCGCAGAGTTTTCACAGCCCTGACAACCCTAATAGGGGGATTGCATTTGCCAGTGCGCATGCCCGGAAGTAACCCTCATGCAATGCGAGGGCTACTTCTCGGGATAGTCTGTACGCCTACAGCGAGTGTTGTAACGAACCATCCTACTTTGTTGAAACATCCTACCGTATTTTGAATTTATAGACACATTTGTCAAGAGGCTTGCAGTAGTTATAAATTCAGTCATTTAGCCAGTATCTGCTGTTTCAAATGACTTAAAACCAGCAAAACTGGAATGCAGGATAAATGTAAACGAAACTTTGTTGGTGACACCAAATGCACGAGCTCCACAAAGCTAGCACCATGCTAACACAAGTATGCTAATACAGAGAATATCAATTAAATAAAAAAACAAGGCACAAACAACAAGTAAATTCAACAATTCAAAATCAAGTATTAACTTTAATGAAGTGGAAAACAATTAATACTGACCGCAGAAAAATGACTTTTTTTGCATTGTGCACATGCACACTAAGCCTCAGTAGGACATTTTGATAGGTAGGATGAAATGTTTGGACACCAGCATTTATGGATGTAAATAAAGAATGATGCGGTACTTTTAAGCCAATTTTGTACCCAGAATATGTACCCACAGCTGTTATTAACTCACCATTCAAGGCATCAACAGTAGCGGAACTAAGAAGATGGTTAAAGTGCAGAATTGCAAGTTTTAAAGGCAAGAAAAAGGATTGATAGAGGTAAGTGCCGACTAACTTACTTCTAGTAGTTATTACCATGTGATAGGGTAAATTACACATATTTAGAGGTTTTATATCAAATGTTGATAAAACGCTTAATAATTGTCCTTTTTCCCAAGGAAAAAAAAAATGTTGTAATGGAGTTAAACTTGCCTACGCATCTTTGAGATCATTCAGATCAGTTAGTGTGGTCTGTATCATCTCTGTGCTGAGCGAAGCACATGCATTTCTCAGTGGATGGGACTCAAAACCACAGGGGAAGAAAGAAAGAGAAAGAGAGAGACAGAGAGTTGTTTCTGCACTAAAACATGGCAGGAGAAAGCTGCTCTGGGTGAAGTTGCGGGGGGGGGGGGGGGGGGGGATTTCGAGGGGGATTTACTAAATTACACATCAAATGGTGACCATGATTTTGCCACAGGTTGTGGACAAAATTACTATTTTGGTGGTTTTGATGGAAGTGGTTTGAGTGGAAAGACCGTCGGTGTTTCTACCATGTATGTTTTCTGGCTGCTGTAGACTCAGTGGGTTGGTGTCGCCTTAAACTTACTAAACTTTCTCTTAAAGCTTAAAAACAAAAATATCATCTTAGATTCCTGCCATTCAAACACTGACATAAGAGAGCACTGGCTGTGAAGTAGCATAATACATGTAGATTTCCAAATAATTTTAGCAAACAATATGCAATCAATGATGGCAGTACAATTCAAAGCAGTTAGTAGCACAAAAACATGACTAGAAAATTAAGGTCTTGTTTTGCAAACAAGAGATGTGCATGAAAAGCAGAATATAAAATACCCTTTAATCCACCATCCATCAAATCGCATTCCAAGCTGGTCACCCCCATTGATTAAAAGAAGCATCACGAAGCGTGACCCTGTGTCACTGCCAGTGATGCCTCTAATCTGACCACTTTTTTTAGTAACGAGTAATCTAACGCGTTAATCTTTCCAAGTCAGTAATCAGATTAAAGTTACTTCTCCATGTCACTGTGCGTTACTATTATTTTTCATTGTGGGTCGATAACAGCATTAAACTTGGTCTGTGGGCAGGAGGTCGGGTTCGACTGAACGTCCCACTTTAAGCGAACTGTGAGCTTTTAATCCGCGGTTTTTTGCAGCTGCTCGACTCGTCCTCACCTCTTAAAGGGCGGTGATCAGCACACCTGCACTGAACTTTACAAAGACATTTTTATACTTTTTTCCCTCCTTTATTTAGAATTCTGAGCTGAGTCGCTCTGTATCGTCTCGTTAAAAACAGCTGATCCTCCGCGAGGCGTCAACAACACTGTTTTCCACTCAAATGCACCTAAACTCTCTTTCTGAGGACCACATGATGTGAAAACACAATAAAACTTTCTTACCTGTAAATCTGGTCATGTTTTCTGCATAAATAAATGTTATCCATTCTTTGTGCTCAAACGCCAAAGCAGGGGCGAATCTAGATGGGATGGGGGCGTGGGGGAGGGATGTGCCCCCCCACAACACCCCTAGATTAAAGGTCTAGTTTTGAAGCCGTTTTTTACTACAACTACTAATATTGCTTAAAATAATAATAATTTCGACAAGTGAAATGTTTAGAGAGAATTTAAATGTTAGAAAAATGTTAGAATTTAATAGTTACATTTATAAACAATGTAGGTTAGAAATTGCAAGTTTTACTGTTACAGTGCTGTCAACAGTTAAATATGAGGTCAAGAAAGAGGTCTTTATTTTACTTTTTATAAAACAAGTATTTATTTTCATTGAAGTCAAGAAAGGGTGACTATAGTGAGTTTTGGCAAAACAGGTATCATTGTCATGTTGATGTGGGTTGTTGTCGACAGCTGGGAAAGTAACTAAAAAAGTAACTAGTAATCTAACTTAGTTACTTTTACAATTGAGTAATCAGTAAAGTAACTAAGTTACTTTTTCAAGGAGTAATCAGTAATCAGTAATTGGATTACTTTTTCAAAGTAACTGTGGCAACACTGGTCACTGCAGAGCTATAAAGCTTTAATCCATAAGCAGAGAAGTTTTGTCATAAAGCTAAGCCATTCATTGAGAGTGCCAGTTTGCACCTCATTGTCACAAATGAGAGTGATTGGGGCATGTTTGATTAAGATATAATGTAAAATATGGATTGAATGGGGTTTTCAATGTTAAATTTAAATGGCCACAAAATCCACAATTTGTCAGGTGACAGTGAGTGCCAATCTGCACCCCACTTTCAAATATGAGAGTGATTGAGACATGTTTGATTAACATGTAATGTAAAATATGCATTGAATGGGGTTTTCAATGTTAAATTTAAATGGCTACAAACTACTTGTAGATGTAGCAATGAATTGTGTTAACTGACAATGGTTTTCTGAAGTCTTCCTGAGCCCACGCGGATAGATCCTTTACACAATGATGTCAGTTTTTAAAGCAGTGCCGCCTGAGGGATCGAAGGTCACGGGCATTCAATGTTGGGTTTCTGCCTTGCCGCTTACATGTAGAAAGTTCTCCAGATTCTCAGAATCTTCTGATTATATTATAGACTGTAGATGATGGAATCCCTAAATTCCTTGCAGTTGAATGCTGAGAACCACTTTTTTTCACGTAGTTGTTCACAAAGTGGTGATCCTTGCCCCATCTTTGCTTGTGAAGAACTGAGCCTTACGGGGATGTTCCTTTTATACCAAATCATGACACTCGCCTGTTTCCAATTAACCTGTTCACCTGTGGAATGTTCCAAGTAGGTGTTAAGTCTTTTGTTGCCCCTATCCGAGCTTTTTTGAAATGTGTTGCAGACATTTCAAAATGAGCAAAATATTTACACAAAAACAAAAAAATCTATCAGTTTGAACATTAAATTCTCTTTGTGGTGTATTCAATTGAATATAGGTTGAAGAGGATTTGCAAATCATTGTATTCTTTTTTTATTTACATTTAACACAACGTCCCAACTTCACTGGAATTGGGGTTGTACGTTTCACACAACATCCCAACTTCATTGGAATTGGGGTTGTATTATTGTCTGTTCTGCAAACCAGAGGGGCAGGGAATCCCATGAAGATCCACTTTCCAAGACATTTTAAAGACAGTTTTTGTACTACAAACAATAATGATAATGTATATTATAATAGCCAAGTGGCTTCTGTGTGTGTGTGGGGGGGCTTTCATCATGCAAAAACCGGGGAGAGCTGACATTTGCCATTTGGTATACTTATGTATTTTGGGTCAATGATGAATGCTGTGAAAACAGAAAGTTGACAGGACAAATATATTTGGAGAAATTTTCAATTTTAGCTAACCAGTAAACAATCAACATTGCGCTGCAATGCACTATGGGAGTTTGGGGTTTTAAATGTTATTGTGGTTTATGTTAGTTTAACAGTGTTATTGATTTATTGCATTTTTTTTGTAGTTCAGTTGGTTTTATCAGTTTAGTTAAGTGTTAAGTGTTGCTCTTACTATGAGTGAAATGTCCAATGGTTTTCATGTCTTCTGCTACAATGTATTTTTGGTCAAATTAAAAGCACCTGCTTACAGCAACTGTGCGTGCGTGCAACTTCAATCACAGACAAACTGTAGACAGCTGACATTTGCTGTTTGGTATGCTTATGTATTTTGGATCAAGGATGAATGTGGTGGTGGGCACAGCTAACCAAAATGTTAGCATCGATAACAGCTAACTGAAAAGTTATCTTTTATAAAGCTAAACTGATAAACCACCCAAAAGTTTATTGGAAGCTACAGCTAACCAATAAGTTTCAGTATTGCTTCCAATACAACGACTAACAAGCTGATTTTCAGTTTTAACACCACGATCGCCTCTGGAAACATCAAAGGCAACCATAGCCTTTGAACTCCCAAACACAGCCCACTGCTGGAAACTCATGTTTGCTACATATTTTGCAGCAGTGAAGCAATTGAGAGGAGCTAAGCTAAGCTCAGCTCTACATACACACAAAACAAGCCATAATTCCTTAACAGAATACAGCAGTGCTGCAGTGAGGCAGAGGTCTTGGAAAATAAAGCAGTTTTGAGTTATGGTTTTAATTTAAAATTATCAAATTATTCTGGAAAGAATAACCTCATTAATGTCAATTCTGTCATTTGTACAAAGTTAAAATATAACACATATCTTTTAATTTTAAATAATGCAATAATTCTGAAGTTTTTTGACAAACAGACAGATGCCAAAGGGATTATGGGTAAATAAGCCTCCGCTAACACTGACTGGTTGACTCATTCATTCTATGTAAAAACCAACACATTAATGTGAGGTGTGTGTGTTGTTGTTGTTGTTGTTTACATATAAATGTGCTTTTGTAAAATATGTCCTTTTTTTATTTGTAAAAAAAAAAAAGCCATTTGCAAAAAGCCAAAAAGTCAAGATGTGATTTGACAACCGTCTGATATAACAGGGGTCAAAATAAATAGGACACTGCCATCTACTGACGTCCAGATGCTCATCGTGTTACTGCCATGACCACTACTGGCCAGTAGATGGCAGTAGAGACCATGAAAACTTGCCAAAACAAAATTCCAGATAATTCGTGTCTGCTACTTTTAAGATGTGTGAAATTTAATAAACGGAAACTGAATTTCAGACATCGTATATATACGAGGTCTGTTAGAAAAGTATCCGACCTTTTTATTTTTTTCAAAAACCATATGGATTTGAATCACGTGTGATTGCATCAGCCAAGCTTGAACCTTCGTGCGCATGCGTGAGTTTTTTGACGCCTGTCGGTTGCATCATTTGCCTGTGAGCAGGCTTTGAGTGAGGTGTGGTCCACCCCTCTCGTCTATTTTTTATTGCGAATAAATGTCTGAACGATTTGGAGCTTTGCTGCATCAATTTTTTTCAGAAACTGTGAGAGAACTCCAGGTGGACACTGTTAGGAAAATTAATATGGCTTTCAGGGACGATTTTATGGGGATTAGACAGATTAAGGAGTGATCCAGACGGTTTAAAGACCGCCCACAACTGCTGAGAGCGTGGCGCGCTCCCAGCCCCCATCGACAGGCTGACACCCCGCTGAAACAACCAGATCATTTCCAACGTGAAGGCTTTGTTGATCCGGGACCTCGTCTGACTTTCACAAAAAGGCTGAAGATGTGGACATCAGCACTTTTTCGGCACATTCCACCGTTACATGGGACGTGCCACGGAACCGTTCATTACACGGGACAAAACCACCTCTGTGTTGGTCTCACAGGACGGCTTAAAGGTGGATTTCAGACGGTTGTCGGTTGCTTTTCAGTCGTGTGATTATCCGATTGTGATTGTGCATGTGATTGTGAGAAGATGGCGCGTCCCTCCGCTCCTCTTTCCATGACAAAAACTCCTGTAACAGTGGAATGTGCCGTTCATTTCTAAACTGGACGCTGTCTTGATCCGGTATGTCATCTGACTAGCACAGGAATTGTGAAAAGAGTGGACATCAGCATTTTTTCGGCACATTGAGACAGATGTGCGGAGGAATTCCGCGTGTCGCGGTGGAGCTGCATGGCGCAAAGCAACGCCGTGATGAAGCCTTCCAGGACATGTTGGGGCAGGTCCAGCTCATGCACAATCACAATCGGATAATCACACGACTGAAAAGCAACCGGAATCTGTCTGAAATCCACCTTTAAGCCGTCCTGTGAGACCAACACCGAGGTGGTTTTATCCCGCGTAATGAACGGCTCCGTGGCGCGTCCCTCCGCTTTTCTTTCCATGAAAAAAACTCCTGTAATGGTGGAATGTACCGAAAAAGTGCTGATGTCCACATCTTCAGCCTTTTTGTGAAAGTCAGAAGAGGTCCCGGATCAACAAAGCCTTCACGTTGGAAATTATCTGGTTGTTCCAGCGGGGTGTCAGCCTGTTGATGGGGGCTGGGAGAGTGCCGCGCTCTCAGCAGTTGTGGGGGGTCTTTAAACCGTCTGGATCACTCCTTAATCTGTGTAATCCCCATAAAATCGTCCCTGAAAGCCATATTAATTTTCCGAACGGTGTCCACCTGGAGGTCTCTCACAGTTTCTGAAAAAATTCTGATGGAAAAAAAGCCCAAATCATTCCGCCATTTCCTGACAATGAAAATCCGCAGAGGGGGTGGACCACTCCTCACTCAAAGCCTGCTCACAGGCGAATGATGCAACCAACAGGCGTGGAAAAACTCACGCATGCGCACGAAGGTTCAAGCTTGGCTGATGCAATCACACGTGATTCAAATCCATATGGTTTTTGAAAAAAATAAAAAGGTCGGATACTTTTCTAACAGACCTCATATATATATATATATATATATATATATATATATATATATATATATACACTCAACAAAAATATAAACGCAACACTTTTGGTTTTGCTCCCATTTTGTATGAGATGAACTCAAAGATCTAAAACTTTTTCCACATACACAATATCACCATTTCCCTCAAATATTGTTCACAAACCAGTCTAAATCTGTGATAGTGAGCACTTCTCCTTTGCTGAGATAATCCATCCCACCTCACAGGTGTGCCATATCAAGATGCTGATTAGACACCATGATTAGTGCACAGGTGTGCCTTAGACTGTTCAAGCATGTCTGATGTAATCACACGTGATTCAAATCCATATGGTTTTTGAAAAAAATAATAAGGTCGGATACTTTTCTAATAGACCTTGTATATATATATATATATATATACGAGGGCTGTCAATAAAGTAACGGTCCTTTTTATTTTTTCAAAAACTATATGGATTTCATTCATATGTTTTTACGTCAGACATGATTGAACCCTCGTGCGCATGCGTGAGTTTTTCCACGCCTGTCGGTGACGTCATTCGCCTGTGATCACTCCTTGTGGGAGGAGTCATCCAGCCCCTCGTCGGAATTCCTTTGTCTGAGAAGTTGCTGAGAGACTGGCGCGTTGTTTGATCAAAATTTTTTCTAAACCTGTGAGACACATCGAAGTGGACACGGTTCGAAAAATTAAGCTGGTTTTCAGTGAAAATTTTAACGGCTGATGAGAGATTTTGAGGTGATTCTGTCGCTTTAAGGACTTTTCACGGTGTGAGACATCGCGCAGCGCTCTCAGGCGGCGTCATCAGCCTGTTCAAGCTGAAAACCTCCACATTTCAGGCTCTATTGATCCAGGACGTCGTGAGAGAACAGAGAAGTTTCAGAAGAAGTCGGTTTCAGCATTTTATCTGGATATTCCACTGTTAAAGGAGATTTTTTTAATGAAAGACGTGCGGACGGATCCGCGCGTCGGGACGCAGCCGACAGGAAAAACACCTCCGTGTTGATAACCATTTGTAAAATCCAGGCGGCTTTTGATGGCTTTCAGTGGAGTGAGTATATGAGAAATTGTTTAACAGGCAGGACATGTTCCAACTTGTCCTTAGGCTTTCAACAGAGGTGTTTTTCCTGTGGCGGAGCGTCGCGGTGGCTGCGTCCCGTCTTTCATTAAAAAAATCTCCTTTAACAGTGGAATATCCGGATAAAATGCTGAAACCGACTTCTTCTGAAACTTCTCTGTTCTCTCACGACGTCCTGGATCAATAGAGCCTGAAATGTGGAGGTTTTCAGCTTGAACAGGCTGATGACGCCGCCTGAGAGCGCTGCGCGACGTCTCGCACCGTGAAAAGTCCTTAAAGCGACAGTCTCACCTCAAAATCTCTCATCAGCCGTTAAAATTTTCACTGAAAACCAGCTTAATTTTTTGAACCGTGTCCACTTCGATGTGTCTCACAGGTTTAGAAAAAATTTTGATCAAACAACGCGCCAGTCTCTCAGCAACTTCTCAGACAAAGGAATTCCGACGAGGGGCTGGACGACTCCTCCCACAAGGAGTGCTCACAGGCGAATGACGTCACCGACAGGCGTGGAAAAACTCACGCATGCGCACGAGGGTTCAAGCATGTCTGACGTAAAAACATATGAATGAAATCCATATAGTTTTTGAAAAAAATAAAAAGGACCGTTACTTTATTGACAGCCCTCGTATTACTCTGGAACAAAGAAGACAGACAGTGTTTGACATAAGCAGGACTCTAAAGAGCAAACAGGAATCGATTGCAATGATTCCAATTGAAAATAATGGAGAAGCAACCTGGGATTCTTCTGGCATTTTTACATAAAACAAACACAATGACAATGTCTATAAACCCAGAGAATATATTCACGAGAATTTTAGGCACAATATACAAAGAGCTTAATGGTGTTGTCCATGTGGAGCCTGATCAGAGGGTCTCAAATGCATTTCTTCTGTCATGAATGTACTGAGATTACCCATAATCAAGGTTGGGTAGGATTACTTTGAAATGTAAACCAAAAGTAAACAGATTACAAGTAAACCAAATGTATGTATATACATATGTGTAATCCACATGTATTCTTTCAAAGTAATCCTACCCAACCTTGCCCATAATGCACCTAGTGTTGTGTGGGCCGCTGAAGAGGAGGTACTGCTGGCCCACTACCAAAGGGCGCCCTGCCTGATGTGCGGGCTTCAGGCATGAGAGGGCGCTGCCGCCTCACAAGAACAGCCGGGGGTGACAGCTGTCACTCATTAACTATGACAGCTGTCACCGATCACCAGGTCGTCAACCACCCTACAAAAGCCGGACGACATCTCCACCTCGTCGCCGAGATATCGTCTACTTACGAGGTAAACTCTCAGCCATTGTTATACCAAACAGAAGTAATCTTTCTTGAACTGTTTACAGACGTACCTGATCCATACTTGCAGCTGTAGGCTGGGGTTCGCAGCCGGTGATTGGAGTGATGGACTTCACTCCTCACGCTGAACTCTTTGAGTGTGGTTCATGCGAGGTGTCTGTGGTAATTGGTGTCAGAGGTGGAGGTGTCTTTCCCACCTTAAAAGAAACTGTTGTTCCAGCTGAGTGTTTACTGGGTGTGTTTCCACACACTCATTATATCTGTTTCTCTGCTTCCTGCCAGCAGTACCAGATCCGACAGTCGGAGACGGTGACCACCTGGGGACTCAGGAATTGGCGGCTCCAGTATCCTTCGGGTTCGGTGGCAGTGGAAATTGTGTGGGATCCGGTTCTTCTCGGGACGGACGTCTCCTACCCTCGAGCCTGCCCACACGTCACCTTGTACATTTTGATTGTAATCCAAATTCTGTATTTGTCTGTATTCTCATTGTGCACATTTCACAGCAGTAAAGTGTTGTATTTTGGCTCATCTATTGTCCGTTCATTTGCGCCCCCTGTTGTGGGTCCGTGTCGTTACACTTTCCCAACAGCATATCTCGGCCATTCGACGTGGATTCCTTAGGGGCAGCAACCATCGAGTGAACAACCAATGGAAGAGCAGGGTGCACAGGCATCAGCAGGAGGCGTGGTAGGTGAGTTGCAGCAAATCCTCACCGCCTTCACTGCTCGGTTAGATTTTATGACCGAGCAGAACGTAATGCTCAATCGCAGGATGGAGGCTCTCACCGCGCAGGTGGAAGCGCGCGCACAGGGCGCGGCTGCGGCTCCTCCTCCTGCTGTCCTGGTGCCGAATACAGACGTTCCTTTGGTCGTTCAACGAACCCCCCACCATCCCCTGAAGCATTCATAAGCCCCCCGGAACCATACGGAGGCTGTGTGGAGACAGGCGCGGACTTCTTAATGCAGTGTTCGCTCGTCTTTGCACAGCATCCAGTCATGTACGTGTCAGAATCCAGCCAGGTGGCTTATGTGATCAATTTGCTTCGAGGTGAGGCACGCGCCTGGGCTACGGCGCTGTGGGAACAGAACTCACGGCTCCTATTGACGTATTCTGGGTTTGTGAGGGAGTTCAGAACAGTATTTGATCACCCAAACAGAGGCGAGACCGCTTCAACAGCGCTGCTGTCAATGAGACAGGGGCGTCGGAGTGCAGCTGAGTATGCGGTCGACTTCCGCATCGCGGCTGCGAGGTCCGGCTGGAATACCGCTGCACTCTGCGCCGCCTTCATAAACGGACTGTCATCAGTCCTGAAGGAGCATCTGGTGGCTAAGGATGAGCCGCGGGATTTAGATGGGCTTATTGATCTAGTTATACGATTAGACAATCGGTAAGAGGAACGCCGTCGGGAGCGAGACAAAGGACGTGGCCAGGTACGCGCCGTCCCTCTCCCTTCCGGGTCCGAAAAGGTTCCGCCCTCCCCACGCTCCACTGCCTCAGCGTTCCGTGTAGCAACAGCTCCCCCTGCTGACGATGCTATGGACACAAGCAGGGCTAAATTCAGAGCTACTAACAGACAAAGGAGACTGGCCCGCGGGGAGTGCTTCATCTGCGGCTCAAGCGAGCATCAGTAGAGAGACTGCCTCAAACGGTTAAACACCAACGCCCGCTCTTAGAAACTGGGCTAAGGGTGGGCCAAGAAATTCACGTGGGACAAACCCGTATTTCTGCACGGCTCCCAGTTACGATCCTGAGTGGGGATCTAACCCTTCAGGCCCCTGCACTGGTGGACACGGGGTCAGAAGGGAATCTGCTGGACAGCAGATGGGCAAGGGAGGTAGGGCTCCCCCTAGTGGTGCTTCCTTCCCCATTGAAGGTGCGAGCACTAGATGGCACCCTTCTTCCCTTAATTACACACAAGACACTACCAGTTACTTTGGTGGTGTCTGGGAATCACCGGGAGGAGATCGAGTTTTATGTAACTCTTTCTACCTCCCGTGTAATTTTGGGCTTCCCATGGATGCTAAAACACAATCCCCGGATCAATTGGCCATCTGGGGTTGTGGCTCAGTGGAGCGAAGTCCCTCCCAATCTCACGGCGGTGCCTGAGGAGTACTACGATCTCGCTGACGTCTTCAGCAAAGATCTGGCACTCACTCTTCCCCCACACTGTCCGTACGATTGTGCCATTGATCTGATCCCGGGCGTTGAGTACCCATCCAGCCGGCTGTACAACCTCTCGTCCGGAACGCGAATCAATGGAGACCTACATCCGGGACTCGTTAGCTGCCGGGCTAATCCGGAACTCCACCTCCCGATGGGTGCAGGTTTCTTTTTGTGGGTAAGAAAGTCGGCGGCCTCCGTCCATGCATCGACTACAGGGGACTGAACGAGATTACGGTTCGCAACTGATACCCTCTACTCCTGTTAGATTCGGTGTTCACGCCCCTGCATGGAGCCCAAATATTCACAAAACTCGATCTTAGGAATGCGTACCACCTGGTTCGGATCCGGGAGGGAGACGAGTGGAAGACGGCATTTAACACCCCATTAGGTCACTTTGAGTACCTGGTCATGCCGTTCGGCCTCACCAAAGCCCCCGCGATGTTTCAAGCCTTGGTGAATGACGTCTTGCGGGACTTCCTGCACCAATTCATCTTCGTGTATCTGGACGATATTCTCATCTTTTCCCCGGATCCTGAGACCCATGTCCAGTATGTACGTGAGGTCCTACAGCGGTTGTTGGAGAACCGGCTGTTTGTGAAGGGCGAGAAGTGCGAGTTCCACCGCACTTCTTTGTCCTTCCTGGGGTTTATAATCTCCTCCAACTCCGTCGCCCCTGATCCGGCCAAGGTTGCGGAGGTGAGAGATTGGCCCCAACCTACAAGCCGCAGGAAACTGCAACAGTTCCTCGGCTTTGCAAATTTCTACAGGAGGTTCATTAAGGGCTATAGTCAGGTAGTTAGCCCCCTGACCGCTCTGACCTCCCCCAAAGTACCATTTACCTGGTCAGATCGGTGTGAGGCCGCGTTTAGGGAGTTGAAACGCCGGTTTTCGACTGCACCAGTTCTGGTGCAGCCCAATCCTAGCCGCCAGTTTGTGGTTGAAGTGGATGCCTCAGACTCAGGGATAGGAGCCGTGCTGTCCCAGAGCGGGGAGTCCGACCAGATTTCCATCCTTGTGCCTATTTTTCATGCAGGTTGACCCCGGCAGAACGGAACTTTGACGTGGGCAATCGGGAACTCCTCGTGGTGAAGGAGGCTCTTGAGGAGTGGAGACATCTGTTAGAGGGAGCTGCGGTACCATTTACGGTTTTTACGGACTACCCTCAAGCCTGCCCACACATCACCTTGTACATTTTGATTGTAATCCAAATTCTGTATTTGTCTGTATTCTCGTTGTGCACATTTCACAACAGTAAAGTGTTGTATTTTGGCTCATCTATTGTCCGTTCATTTGCGCCCCCTGTTGTGGGTCCATGTCGTTACACTTTCCCAACACCTAGACACAGCATGTCCACACTAAAACCTTCAAAATTAGTTAATTACTTTAAAACTAAAACATACATCTGATATTTTCACTTTATAAAACTTCAGATGTGACGTTAATTTAAATAACTTGTCCAAAATTAGTGTGGTTAAAATTTTAACGATAAGTTATTCCCTGAAAACTCCCTTCTGTCTGATCATTTCTTAATAACATTTACATTTACTCTGATGGACTACGCAGCAGTGGGGAATAAGTTTCATTACACTAGAAGTCTTTCAGAAAGCGCTGTAACTAGGTTTAAGGATATGATTCCTTCTTTATGTTCTCTAATGCCATATACTAACACAGGGCAGAGTAGCTACCTAAACTCTGTAAGGGAGATAGAGTATCTCGTCAATAGTTTTACATCCTCATTGAAGACAACTTTGGATGCTGTAGCTCCTCTGAAAAAGAGAGCTTTAAATCAGAAGTGCCTGACTCCGTGGTATAACTCACAAACTCGTAGCTTAAAGCAGATAACCCGTAAGTTGGAGAGGAAATGGCGTCTCACTAATTTAGAAGATCTTCACTTAGCCTGGAAAAAGAGTCTGTTGCTCTATAAAAAAGCCCTCCGTAAAGCTAGGACATCTTTCTACTCATCACTAATTGAAGAAAATAAGAACAACCCCAGGTTTCTTTTCAGCACTGTAGCCAGGCTGACAAAGAGTCAGAGCTCTATTGAGCTGAGTATTCCATTAACTTTAACTAGTAATGACTTCATGACTTTCTTTGCTAACAAAATTTTAACTATTAGAGAAAAAATTACTCATAACCATCCCAAAGACGTATCATTATCTTTGTCTGCTTTCAGTGATGCCGGTATTTGGTTAGACTCTTTCTCTCCGATTGTTCTGTCTGAGTTATTTTCATTAGTTACTTCATCCAAACCATCAACATGTTTATTAGACCCCATTCCTACCAGGCTGCTCAAGGAAGCCCTACCATTATTTAATGCTTTGATCTTAAATATGATCAATCTATCTTTGTTAGTTGGCTATGTACCACAGGCTTTTAAGGTGGCAGTAATTAAACCATTACTTAAAAAGCCATCACTTGACCCAGCTATCTTAGCTAATTATAGGCCAATCTCCAACCTTCCTTTTCTCTCAAAAATTCTTGAAAGGGTAGTTGTAAAACAGCTAACTGATCATCTGCAGAGGAATGGTCTATTTGAAGAGTTTCAGTCAGGTTTTAGAATTCATCATAGTACAGAAACAGCATTAGTGAAGGTTACAAATGATCTTCTTATGGCCTCGGACAGTGGACTCATCTCTGTGCTTGTTCTGTTAGACCTCAGTGCTGCTTTTGATACTGTTGACCATAAAATTTTATTACAGAGATTAGAGCATGTCATAGGTATTAAAGGCACTGCGCTGCGGTGGTTTGAATCATATTTGTCTAATAGATTACAATTTGTTCATGTAAATGGGGAATCTTCTTCACAGACTAAAGTTAATTATGGAGTTCCACAAGGTTCTGTGCTAGGACCAATTTTATTCACTTTATACATGCTTCCCTTAGGCAGTATTATTAGACGGTATTGCTTAAATTTTCATTGTTACGCAGATGATACCCAGCTTTATCTATCCATGAAGCCAGAGGACACACACCAATTAGCTAAACTGCAGGATTGTCTTACAGACATAAAGACATGGATGACCTCTAATTTCCTGCTTTTAAACTCAGATAAAACTGAAGTTATTGTACTTGGCCCCCACAAATCTTAGAAACATGGTGTCTAACCAGATCCTTACTCTGGATGGCATTACCCTGATCTCTAGTAATACTGTGAGAAATCTTGGAGTCATTTTTGATCAGGATATGTCATTCAAAGCGCATATTAAACAAATATGTAGGACTGCTTTTTTGCATTTACGCAATATCTCTAAAATCAGAAAGGTCTTGTCTCAGAGTGATGCTGAAAAACTAATTCATGCATTTATTTCCTCTAGGCTGGACTATTGTAATTCATTATTATCAGGTTGTCCTAAAAGTTCCCTAAAAAGCCTTCAGTTAATTCAAAATGCTGCAGCTAGAGTACTGACGGGGACTAGAAGGAGAGAGCATATCTCACCCATATTGGCCTCTCTTCATTGGCTTCCTGTTAATTCTAGAATAGAATTTAAAATTCTTCTTCTTACTTATAAGGTTTTGAATAATCAGGTCCCATCTTATCTTAGGGACCTCGTAGTACCATATCACCCCAATAGAGCTCTTCGCTCTCAGACTGCAGGCTTACTTGTAGTTCCTAGGGTTTGTAAGAGTAGAATGGGAGGCAGAGCCTTCAGCTTTCAGGCTCCTCTCCTGTGGAACCAGCTCCCAATTCAGATCAGGGAGACAGGCACCCTCTCTACTTTTAAGATTAGGCTTAAAACTTTCCTTTTTGCTAAAGCTTATAGTTAGGGCTGGATCAGGTGACCCTGAACCATCCCTTAGTTATGCTGCTATAGACGTAGACTGCTGGGGGGTTCCCATGATGCACTGTTTCTTTCTCTTTTTGCTCTGTATGCACCACTCTGCATTTAATCATTAGTGATCGATCTCTGCTCCCCTCCACAGCATGTCTTTTTCCTGGTTCTCTCCCTCAGCCCCAACCAGTCCCAGCAGAAGACTGCCCCTCCCTGAGCCTGGTTCTGCTGGAGGTTTCTTCCTGTTAAAAGGGAGTTTTTCCTTCCCACTGTAGCCAAGTGCTTGCTCACAGGGGTCGTTTTGACCGTTGGGGTTTTACATAATTATTGTATGGCCTTGCCTTACAATATAAAGCGCCTTGGGGCAACTGTTTGTTGTGATTTGGCGCTATATAAAAAAAATTGATTGATTGATTGAAGTTAAAACTGTGTGCCTCTGGATGACTTGGGTGATATTGCCAATGAATTAGTATGGGGTCAACAGAAATTATTTTTTCTTTTCTGGGACCAGTTCTTGTTTGCCTGCAGATCTGAGAGCTGGTTTCTTCTGGATCCAGCGCTTCTCTGTTTGCTGAGGATAAAACTGCAAATCTACTACAAAACATTTAACAGATAAGTACTCAAATCTTTGATTTTGGACTTCATAAATGTTTGTAACTGTTAAGCGTTGTTCACCACACCTACAAAAATATGTTAGCGGTCTAAAATTTATCGGACCAAAATTTATCAGAAGATAATTAGTCCGCTGATGGTTTTCAATTTTATCTGAAAAGCTAATCCGATAATGAAAACATTAGCTTCAATAATTAGCGGTTAGCGGAACTGTGCCCACCACTGCATATATATATATATATATATATACATACAGTGAGGAAAATAAGTATTTGAATGCCCTGCGATCTTGCAAGTTCTCCCACTTAGAAATCATGGAGGGGTCTGAAATTTTCATCTTAGGTGCACGCCCACTGTGAGAGACATAATCGATGTATGTACAGTATATGATTTTAAATAATTTATTTGTATGTTAGTGCTGCAAATAAGTATTTGAACACCTGTGAAAATCAATGTTAATATTTGGTACAGTAGCCTTTGTTTGCAATTACAGAGGTCAAACATTTCCTGTAGTTTTTTTACCAGGTTTGCACACACTGCAGCAGGGATTTTGGTCCACTCCTCCATACAGATCTTCTCCAAATCTTTCAGGTTTGGAGTTTCAGCTCCCTCCAAAGATTCTCTATTGAGTTCAGGTCTGGAGACTGGCCAGGCCACTCCAGGACCTTGAAATGCTTCTTACAGAGCCCCTCTGAGTTGCCCTGGCTGTGTGTTTGGGGTCATTATCATGCTGGAAGACCCAGCCATGACCCATTTTCAATGCTCTTATTGAGGGAAGGAGGTTGTTTGCCAAAATCTCACAATACATGACCCCATCCATCCTCCCTTCAATACGGTGCAGTCGTCCTGTCCCCTTTACAGAAGAGCACCCCCAGAGTATGATGTTTCCACCCCCTTGCTTCACGGTTGGGATGATTTTCTTGGGGTTGTTTTCATCCTCTAAACATGGTAAGTGGAGCTGATTCCAAAAAGCTCTATTCTGGTCTCATCTGACCACATGACCTTCTCCCATGCCTCCTCTGGATCATCCAGATGGTCACTGGTGAATTTCAAACGGGCCTGGACATGTGCTGGCTTGAGCAGGGGGACCTTGCTGCCCTGCAGGATTTTAAACCATGACGACATCATGTGTTACTAATGTAATCTTGACTGTGGTCCCAGCTCTCTTCAGGTCATTGACCAGGTCCTCCTGTATAGTTCTGAGCTTTCTTAGAATCATCCTTACCCCACAAAGTGAGATCTTGCATGGAATCCCAGACTGAGGGAGGTTGACAGTCATCTTGTGTTTCTTCCACTTTCTAATAAATAATCATAACAGTTGTTGTCTTCTACCAAGCTGCTTGCCTGTTGTCCTGTAGTCCATCCCAGCCTTGTGCAGGTCTACAGTTTTGTCCCTGGTGTCCTTACACAGCTCTTTGGTCTTGGCTATGGTGGACAGGTTGTAGTGTGACTGATTGAGTGTGTGAACAGGTGTCTTTTATACAGGTAACAAGTTCAAACAGGTGCAATTAATACAGGTAAAGAGTGCAGAATAAGAGGGCTTCTTAAAGAAAAATTAACAGGTCTGTGTGAGCCAGAATTGTTGCTGGTTGGTAGGTGTTCAAATAATTATTTGCAGCAGTAACATACAAATAAATGATTAAAAAAAATCATACATTGTGATTTCTGGATTTTTTTTTTTTTTTTTTTTTTTAGATTATGTCTCTCACAGTGGACATACACCTAAGATGAAAATTTCAGACCCCTCCATGATTTCTAAATGGGAGAACTTGCAAAATCGCAGGGTGTTCAAATACTTATTTTCCTCACTGTATATATATATATATGTGTGTGTGTGTGTGTGTGTGTGTGTGTGTGTGTGTGTGTGTGTGTGTGTGTGTGTGTGTGTGTGTGTGTGTGTGTGTGTGTGTGTGTGTGTAAGAGAGAGAGTTTTGTGAAGTTGGACTGAGCTATATCCCTTGAGGCTGAGGGCTAAACCTCAAAGTACACTTTATAATTATTGATAAATCATAACTTATGTCTGTGCCAGCTTTGTGCTTTGAATGTCTTGAATTGAAAGAGAATTAAAGAATGGAAATGAAATAGATGGCATATCTTGTCATGTGCACTATGCTATGGGTTACATTATAGTGAGCTCTAGCTTTATTGCATTTAATATGATTTGGTCTAGACTTTAAATATTCACATTATCTGTATAATTTTACCAGAATTTGATCGTTTGGGATTCTGGTTGTAATTGTTTCTTGTATTGCATGTTGAGCCTTCACTGCACCAGTAATATTAATTTCAGCATTGTTAACATATCTTAAGGACTTGCAGTCATTATGCTCCACTACATCTCTCCCCCCACTGGATGTATGGGTTGCAGTAAACTACATTTTAGCATGTTGATGTAAGGAACTCAAACGTAATGCAGGAGCAGCCCAGTCTCACTTTTTTTTTTTTTTTTGTGCTCCCATCACGAAATGAGTCAAATTTTCATGACAGGGCTTTTTAAACTCACTATTACAAACCCTACGCCTACCCCCAACACTAACCATAACCACCCGACCCCCCCTCCCCACGCCTCACTTTTAATTTCGTGCAGCCCTCACAGAATGAATTAGAATGAATTTGTGCTGGCGTGACGAAAATGAGGCGCTTTTCGTCACAATATCACGAACCAATAAATTAATGTATATTTCATGCTGCTGAATCACGACTGGGTTGTGCAGGAGTCATGTAATGCACTACAGTTTAGAGACAGTAATACTGTAATGTAGAATAACAGCAACGAGTAATCTAAAATACATTACATCTGGGAAGTAAGTTGCCTAACACTGTAAACAACAGCTTTTAAAATTTTAGGTTAGATGCTGAAACAATTAGAGATAAAATTATCACTATTACAACCCAATTCCAATGAACCCGGGACGTTGTGTAAAATGTAAATAAAAACAGAATACGATTTGCAAATCCTCTTCAACATATATTCAATTGAATACATCACAAAGACAAGATATTTAATGTTCAAACTGGTAAACTTTATTGTTTTTGTGCAAATATTTGCTCATTTTGAAATGGATGCCTGCAACACGTTTCAAAAAAGTTGGGACAGTGGTATGTTTACCACTGTTACACTGTTACATCACCTTTCCTTCTAACAACACTCAATAAGCATTTGGGAAGTGAGGACACTAATTGTGAGTGTCATGACTGGGTATAAAAGGAGCATCCCCAAAAGTCTCAGCCATTCACAAACAAAGATGGGGTGAGGATCAACACTTTGTGAACAACTCCCGGAAAAAAAATAGTCCAACAGTTTAAGAACAATGTTTCTCAATGTTCAGTTGCAAGGAATTTAGGGATTCCATCATCTACAGTCCATAATATAATCAGAAGATTCAGAGAATCTGGAGAACTTTCTACACCTAAGCGGCAAGGCCGAAAACCAACACTGAATGCCCGTGACCTTTGATCCCTCAGGCGGCACTGCATTAAAAACCGACATCACTGTCTTCAGAAAACGATTGTCAGTTAATACAGTTTGTCGCTACATCTACAAGTGCAAGTTTAAAACTCTACCATGCAAAGTGAAATCCATACATAAACAACATTCAGAAATGCCGCTGCCTTCTCTGGACCCGAGCTCGTTTGAAATGGACAGATGCAAAGTGGAAAAGTGTGCTGTGGTCTGAGTCCACATTTCAAATTGTTTTTGGAAATCATGGACGACGTGTCCTCTGGACAAAAGAGGAAAAAGACCATCCAGATTGTTACCAGAGCAAAGTTCAAAAGCCAGCATCTGTAATGGTATGGGGGTGTGTTAGTGCCCATGACATGGGCACGTTACACATCTGTGATGGCACCATCAATGCTGAAAGGTACATCCAGGTTTTTGAACAACACATGCTGCCGTCTAAGCAACGTCTTTTTCAGGGACGTCCCTGCTTATTTCAGCAAGACAATGCCAAGCCACATTCTGTACATGTTATAACAACGTGGCTTCGTATTAAAAGAGTGCGTGTACTAGACTGGCCTGCCTGCAGTCCAGACCTGTCACCCATTGAAAATGTGTGACGCATTATGAAGCGCAAAATATGACAACAGAGACCCCGGACTGTTGAACAACTGAAGTCGTACATCAAGCAAGAATGGGAAAGAATTCCACCTACAAAGCTTCAACAGTTAGTGTCCTCAGTTCCTAAACGCTTATTGAGTGTTGTTAGAAGGCAAGGTGATGTAACACAGTGGTAAACATACCACTGTCCCAACGTTTTTGAGACGTGTTGCAGGCATCCATTTCAAAAACAATAAAGTTTATCCGTTTAAACATTAAATATCTTATCTTTTTGGTGTATTCAATTGAATATAGGTTGAAGAGGATTAGTCAGATTTAAAAATAAAAAAAAATATAAAGGAATGCAGCACTCCGTGCTAAGGGGGTTTTTTTTGTTTGTTTTTTGTTTTTTTAAACAATGATTAAGCATCTTCTGACAATGAGTACACACAGACGTTTTGGTGTAAAAAAGGGGGGGGGGGATAATAGTGTAAACTCTGAAATGTGTCTAAAATGCACAGATCCTAAAAATATACCACCTGTCTGCTTAACTAACCTCATTACATGTCGCAAAATTGACTCATCTCCACACCTGGATCCATAAGGACCCTACTAAAACCTCTGTTTTTTAAATACAATGAACATTTTTATTTATGCCATTCTTGCTAGTATCTATAATGTAAGTAGATACTGTCATGTTGCAATTATTTTGAAAAAACACAACCATCTGGATGATCAACCACATTTCATTCTGAAAGACATTGATAATTGTCTTTTTTTTTTAACATGACTTTTCAATCCAAAAATTCAATACTTAGCCTTACTCTGTGCAGTTTCTCTGATGTAAATAAACTGAATAAAACTGTTCTGACACTTCAGTAGTTATGAAAAATTGACACAAATCTCAAAATGTTGCCACAGTACCATTTTATCAAATTGGGATTCAAGCAGACCCCATAAGAAAAATTTTGGAGTCCACAGTATTTAATCAAACTGGATCACAATTGATGAAATTTATGATAAATGTATAGGTGACAATTGCATAGGTATTATTGTTTCAAATATACATCAATAAATATACCCCTGGGGTATGCTTGGCCCCAGGTGTACTGATTAGGGTTGGTCCAACTCAAATAATAATGGAGTGCAACCTTCAACACTCCATTGTCACAGCAGCGTGTCACTTGGTCATATCAAAAGTGTAATTGTAATGAAATGTCTTACCTTTCAGCAAAATAAAACCAGCCCAATACTGTATTTAAAAACTTTCACAAGTGTTATCTGATCAAATGAGGACTGTCTCCTGGGGCAGTGCACTCAGAGTACTCCATTTTTTTTCTATACTGGGAGTTTCAGGTGACAGCCACATTCAGAAACCACTCTGAACTTTATTCACTTGTCGACATGTCTGGAGGATCGGGATGTGTCCCTTTGGCTCACCTGCTGATCAACACTTCGCTATCTCCATCATGAGCAGGGCTTGCAGATAGTGAAATTCCTTGTGCAAATGTTTCTTCCACAGCTCCACTATCTTTCAACTTGACTGTTACCCATCCGTGAAGTTCTGCAAGTTGATCTGAAAGAAGACAAATGTATGCTGTCAGTGGATAAAATTACCTGTCAAGTGAGCTATGTGTAAAACAAATGCCCTTGAAAACACAGGGCATGAGATCATATAGTCCTCCTCTATGCCCTCAAATACAGCATGTATTTTCATTATGTTTTTGCACATATCCATTTTCTAAACCTGTTTATTCCAGTTAACTGTCAAAAGGGGGCTGAATCCTATCCCAGTGGTCATTGGATGAGGTACACCCCAGACAGGCCGCCTGTCTGTAGACAGACAGTCACTCATTCACTCATTTTAACCGCTTATAAAGGTTGAGGGGGGCTGGAGCCTATTCCAGCAGTCATAGGGCATGAGACAGAGTACACCCTGGACAGGACGTCAGTCTGTCAAAGAGCCACATATAGACAAACAAACACATTTGCACCCACACGCACACCTATGGGCAATTTAAGGTTTCCAGTCAACCTAACATGCATGCCTGTGGATGTGGGAGGAAGCCGGAGCAAACACAGGGAGAACACGCAAACTCCTCACTGAGAGGCCACAGATGGGAATCAATCCCATGACCTTCTTGCTGTGAGGCAACAGTGCTAACCACTAATCCACCGTGCAGCCCAGACAGACACTCATTTTGTGTATTTTCTACATTATCTTGGTGTCATGGCTCATGTTCTGTTGTTAGTTTTCTGGGGCCTCAGGTACAAAGCATGCGTATGCATGCCCGTCTCCACGTCCACGTGCAGATGTATCAAAAGTGACTTGAGCGTGGAAAGTCATCAGAGTGATGTGCACATCAAAGACACACTGATGAACATTTAACACACCCACGTGTTTGCAATTATATGGGTGGATATAAAAGCATGTGCAAAGTGATGCGTAAAATGGCACCAACAGTGGCTGCATTAGTGTCGTTAGAGGACCTTGCAAATCTCACGTGAATGTGTATTCAGGGAACGCGAGGATTTACTTCCAAATGAGCATAAATGGCTCTGAAACCGATTTCGATTACCGGTGAGGAGCCAGAGGTTGTCTGTGCACACAGAGGTGCTCACCACGCTGGGCTTCCTGGCATCAGGGGCATTCCAGCGTGAGCTCACTGATCAGTCAGGAGTGTGTCTGTGAACCTTGCGCTGAGCCACCAGCTGTGTGGAACGCAAACATCTGAATCTCATCCAGGTACATTCCAACATTACAGCACATTTTGCAGCGAGAGCCGGTTTCCTGAATGTAATCAGAGCTACTGACTGCACACATTTTGCTATAAAGGCGCCATCACATGATGAATTTGTTTCTGTGTTAAAATAGTTTATTCGTGTAATTTTTGTGAACCAAAACCAGCGTGGGCACATTTGGGCATGTGCGCATTCAAATATGTTTTTATTATTATTAATGTCTTTTTTATTTTTGCCTGATGGTGAGCTGCAGAGCTTCTTAACAGGCTTCCTGTGTTCATGTTCATGTTGTCTGATGTGACGTCGTGGGGAATCCCTGCTACAAGGGCCTATTTACATGAAATTACATATTTAAATAGGGCGGGGCCAGGGAAGAGTTTAGTTCCACACTCAATTCCACATTCAGTGGGATGTACAAACGTAACGTGCATGGATTCATGCCTGCGCACACTTTCATACATCTGAATATATTTGTGCTTACGCCAGATTCAGGGTTTTGGTGTACACCAACTTTTAGTAGAAAGTCCACGCAAGTCTTTGTACATGAGGCCCCTGATCTCTGGGTTGCTGTCCCTTCCAGTATTATCTTTTGTGAGTTATATTTCTTGTGTTTTTGTTCTAATGTAATGTCTTCTTTAATGCCATTGTCCTAGTTCTTATTCTCCTCATCTGTTCCCAGTCCTGCTTCTAGTGCATGTCATTGGCATTTCTTCCGAGTCAGTCGGGTTTCCGAGTTCATATGCATGTTGATTTCCCAGTTAATTAAACAATATGCTATTAACCATCACAATTCCTTCATTGCAGTGTCAGACTGCAAACTCTCAATACCTTCCTGCATCTTCAGAGTATAGACCATCATTCATTGGACTTCCTGCTTTGTATGTTTTATCCCTGATTACTGACCTATTGCTAACATTATTGGATTCTCCTTTTTTCTGCTACACTCTTTACTTTTGAACTGATTAACTGTATTGAATCCATCCCTGTTCTACTGACCAAGCCCCCTGATGTTCCTACATGGACACCATTAATTATGAACCGCAACAGTGTCTTTGATAATGGCTAGCTTGACTTCCAATAGTGTTTTCTGCTCAGGAGTCTCCAGTTGTCCAAAAGCAATTACAAGTGCATTTAATAGTAAAACCAGTGCTTTTTCTGTTGGAGGTTTTTGGTTCATTTTGAAGTGGAGCCATTATGGTGCTAATACCAGCCCAGTCTCACTTCTTTTTTTTTTATCCTCCCGTCATGAAATGATTAAAATTTTCATGACAGGGTTTTTTTTTTAACTCACTATTACTAACCCTACTCCTACCCCATAACCTAACCCTACTCCTTCTTTAATTACGTGCACCCCTCACAGAATGAATTACAATAAATTTTTGCTCCCATGCTGAAAATTTTGCACTTTTTGTGACAGTATGACAAACCAATAGAATAATGGATGTTTTGTGCTGCTGAATCACGACATGCCGTGAGACCGGGTTGAATACATCAAATACATTCTGAATCAGCTTCCACTGTGCAGAGTGCGGTTGTATTATCAAAGCTGTACTTAAATGGCTCGTGCCACTGAAAATGACCACACAAATTAAAGACTTGAAAACCAAAAAGGTTCTTCTTAGTTTTGCAGAAATTATTATTATTATTATTATTTTTTTTGATGAACAGAAGCTTCACCATAAATTTTGATACATAATTTTAGAATAAATAATTTAGGACATTCTTTTGGTTTTGTTCAACAAATGTGAACTTGCTGGTTACTGGATGAATTCAATTTTTAGTTTGATCTGAAATACATGCACTATACACTACCAGTCAAAAATTTAGACACGTGTCCAAACGTTTGACTGGGACTGTATATGAATCCTGTCATCTGATTCCCACTATGTGGACGCTAAAAGAACATGACTGCCACATTAAGACATTTTCAATGTATTCTATGTGCTATCACCTTGCTGTCTGCTCATTCACTATTCCCCATGCTGGCAGAGTGACTCATCCACACCCTCCTGATAAATCAAGAGGTTATCACAGCAGTGCAGCTATTTATAGGACCCAGCTCGTGTGAGTCACATCCATTTTTAAAACACTTTTTAAGGTTAACTTGGCAAAGTGAGTTCCTACAAGCTTTTCATCTCATTCACATCACATCAACATGACGTTCCCCAGTACCGCTGTTTTGGGTTCACCTGAGGCTGCATGACAATAACACAGACCACTTCTCGAGTCTTGTGGATCTGTGAGACTCTGAACAACAATCCAAAAACTCACAGCAAAAAGCCAGCAGGGGGGAAAAAACAAAACACACACACTGCCACTAAAATACAATTCAAGAAGTCAAACAACTCTGTAAATCTTATTTGGAAACCACCCCATCAGTTTAACATTTTCATTCCATCGTTGCTCAATTTCTCACTAGTGTGACATTCAGGTCCATACGTATTTGGACAGTGATTTTTTTTTTTTTTTTTTGTAATTTTGCCTCTGTACACCACCAAAGTGGAATTAAAATGAAGCAATCAAGATGCACTTGTTGATTTTCAACTTTGAGTTTTAACGAAAAATATTGCATTCATCATTTTGGCATTAATGGTAATAGAGTGCATTTATATAGTGCTTTTCCCCTCCCACAAACCGCCCTGCTGCAGAATTCCTTGAACTCCTGGATTGTTTGCATCTCACACAACACGTCACAGTACCCACTCACACTAAAGGTCACACCTTGGATCTGGTTATTACAGACAGTGCTTCCATTACCAACCTGCAAGTAAATGACTTAGGCATGTCAGACCATAAGTGCATCTCCATGGAACTGCCTTTAGCAGGCCCATACAATAAAACAAAACACCAAATCCATTTTAGAAACATAAAAGCAATAGACAGCAACCTTTTTAACCAGGATATACAAGACATCTCACTAGTCACACAGTTCACATCAGTTAATGGATCTGTTGACCATTACAATTCTAGCCTCTACAATATCCTTGAGTCTCATGCACCAATCAAAACAAGAACAGTTACATTTTCCAAGTGAGCCCCCTGGTACACTACTGAGCTCCGCAAAATGAAAACCGCTGGCTGTGCCCTGGAGCGGAAATACACCTCCAGTGGCTTACAAGTATTGAAACAGGCCTACCATGATCATCAAAAATCATACACCAGAGCATTCGCCATAGCCAGGTCCCAATATTTCTCACTAAAAATCTCAAACAGCACTGGAAACTCCAAGCAGCTATTTTCAGCAATAAATTCTCTGCTCAAATCTCCCACACATGTACATGCCGACAGCAGTACAGATCAATGCAATAGGTTTATGGACTTCTTCACAAATAAGGTGGCATCAATCCAGTCAGCCCTCCCTGTTACAGCCCCATCTTCCTCTGACATCACTCTCTCAACTCCACTCAACAGTTTTTCTGTCTTTTCAGGCGTCACTCAGACAGAGGTGGAGAGGATCATAAAAAGCATGAGGCCATCCACCTGTTTGCTGGATCCTCTCCCCACAGCACTATTAAAATCTCACATTACAGCCATCAGTCCATTAATCACAGCAATAATTAACCAGTCATTACACGCCGGTCAGGTTCCTCCAGCTCTCAAAACTGCTGTCATTCGCCCCCATCTGAAAAAGCCCTCACTCGACCCCGAAATCCTGGCCCACTACAGACCCATTTCAAACCTTCTGTTTCTTTCCAAAGTCCTGGAAAAAGTTGTAGCAGCCCAACTCCACAGTCATCTTCACATCCATAACGTGTATGAAAAATTTCAGTCCGGTTTTCGATCAGCTCACAGTACAGAGACAGCCCTGGTCCGTGTGATGAATGACTTGCTTATGACTGCGGACCAGGGCTCACCATCACTCCTCTTACTACTGGATTTATCATCTGCTTTTGACACCGTGGACCACACCATCCTACTTCATTGCCTCCAGTCTATAGTTGGACTTACTGGGACCACACTCAACTGGTTCATGTCATACCTCACGGGCAGGACAGAGTTTGTGACCCTAGGACAGTCCAAATCATCACCTCATACAGTTAGCTGCGGAGTGCCTCAAGGGTCGGTCCTCGGGCCGACCCTTTTCACTATCTACATGCTCCCACTCGGTCAGATAATCAATAAACACAAGGTTTCTTTTCATTGTTACGCAGACAACACACAGCTGTATATAAAAATGGACCCTACTCCCACCACAGTTCTGCCATCTGCACTTCACTGTTGCCTGGAGGAGATAAGGGCATGGATGGCTGACAACTTTCTTCAACTGAACAGTAGCAAAACAGAAGCCATCCTTATTGGTACCCCTCATCAAACCCAGTCCTTCTCAAACCTAAACAGTATCTCGATCTTTGACCATAACATTTCCCTGTCCTCATCCGTTACAAACCTTGGTGTCAGATTTGATTCACATCTCATATTCGACTCTCACATCCGTCACCTCTGCAAGGTCTCTTTCCTCCACCTTAAAAATATCACAAAACTCCGCCCCTCCCTCTCCCAATCCGACGCAGAGAAGTTGATCCATGCCTTTGTCTCCTCCAGATTGGATTACTGCAACGCCCTCCTCGTCGGGATCCCCGGAAAAAGTCTACAAAAGCTGCAGCACATTCAGAACTGTGCTGCCTGGGTCCTGACGAGGAGGCGCAAATATGACCACATCACTCCAGTCCTCAGATCCCTTCATTGGCTGCCCATTCAACAAAGACTTCAGTACAAACTCTGTCTCCTTACACACCAATGCATACATGGAACTGCCCCTGCCTACCTTAGTGAACTACTCACGCCACACCGCCCCAAGAACCCTCCGCTCCACCACGTCCACCTACCGCTTGCACCAGCCCAGATCCAAGCTCTCCACCATGGGAGACAGGGCCTTCCAGGTAGTCGCCCCACAGCTTTGGAATGCCCTTCCAGAGACCCTGAGGGCCCCACAGAGTGTGGGGGCATTTAAAAAAGGCCTCAAGACATTTTTATTTAAAAGGGCCTTTTAAAATGTTAGAAATGTTAAAATGTTTAAAATGTTTGATTTTATCTGTCTGGATATGTTTTATGAATATATTTTATTGTTTTTGACCCTGTACATTGTTTGTTTTTAGTCTCTGCTCTGTAGCACGTTGAGATTCCATGAATGTAAAGTGCATTACAAATAAAATGTATTATTATTATTATTATTTTCCATCTGCATCAGATGCTCAAAGCACTTTAAAATGATGCCTTACATTCACCCATTCATACAAACACACTCACATGCCAATGTCAGGGTGCTTCCATGCAAGGTTCTCACTACACATCGAGAGGAATTTGGTGATTACAGACCTTGCCCAAGGGCCCTTAGTGATTTTCCTGTCAGGCTGGGGTTTGAACCAAGGTTAGTTTGGTCGGAAGCCCAGCGCTTAACCACTAGACCATCACCTCCCTAGTCCCTCCATTTTCAGATCACATAATTAATTGGACAAAGTTAATATTTTTTATACAAATCATGACTTAGAGCCACCTGTCTAGACAAGTCAGTGGATGAATACATGAACATTTTCAAGTCACAGAATGTGTCTTGGCCTTCATTTTTGTGAATGGGATTCAAAGCCAGGTCTACATATTGGCGGGCCATCTCCTTATCCACTGAGCTACCTGCTTTACATAGAAACCTTGATTGGTATATAAATTGCATTAATTATCCTGGGCATTGACAAAACAGCAATATCAGGGTATTGTTTTCATTGGTGTGTGTGTGTCTTGAATTGAATTGTATATGCATCAAGAATCACTTTGGGTTTGAGCAATGGATGACATGATCAACACGGTTTAATCTCAGTGGCATACTGTACATATTGGCACACTGTACTGTGCAAAGGTTTTAGACATATTTTAATAAATGAAGTGGCTACAGCAGCCAGAACCACTTCTATAATTTAGCTACAGTTACGGCAGCTGTAACCCTAAATCTTGGGGATATGCTTACAGCAACTGATGTAATTGGTGTTCTGTGAGTCAGTGTTCATTGCTAGCTCCTTGTTAGTATAGTGGTAAGTATCGCTGCCTGTCATGTGGGAAACTGGGGTTTGATTCTCCGATGGGGAAAACAAGACTTGTTTTTCACTCCCTTCATAGTCAACCAATATTTCTTTAGTTATTCTTTTGGTTCATCTATCTCTGTAGAACTCGGCTTATTTGAGCTATAAGCATTAAGGTTAGGCTGTCACATCACCACCATAATAACCACCTACTGTTGGGTGTGTATGTGTGTGTGCTCGCTCTTGGTTCATGTCTGTCATGTCCTCTGTCTGTCTTTATGGGTTGCCCTTTGTCATTTGTCTTTGTCGGTCATCCGTGTGTGTCCCCCTTTTGTGGTTTGTCCTTGGTTTATGTCCTTGGTCTGTCTCTGTCATAAGTCCTCTGTCTGTGTTTAATCATCATGTTCCCTTGTCAAGTGACAAATAAACAAACACAAGTTGAGTCACACAAGTCCTTTCCAAGTTGATTCAGTTTGTGTTATGTTAATTCAATTATGCCTTTTTTTGTCTTTATTAATTTTCTTTTTTATTTTCACCATTTTATGAACAGTGTCAAGTGTGTACATAAAACTGTACTATTTGTTTATATTGTTTACTCCGGATAAAGCGGAAGAAAATGGATGGATGGATGGATGGATATTATGTTGACTTGGAATAAATAAACAAACAAAAACAAGGTGACTGAAAACTTAGCCAACTGAGGGTGAGCAAAAATAAAATATAACACTACATATAACAATAACAAAACATAACCAACAAAGAAGAAAAATCACAAAACCAAAATCCACATCAAAAATCCATAATGCAAAAACAAACATAGAAGTCAGAAATGAACAAGGTGCAACAGTGTAAAAACTAACATGAAAACTAAGAATAAAATACGAAGGCAGTCAAATCATAAACCACAACAAGAACTAAATAATAACCATAAACCAAGAACTCAAGCAGAAAGGTAATGTGGAACTCAAAGGTAAATATGGTGCAAACCAGGTGAACATGTCTGTTATTCCGGCTCCCTTATTTCACACGCCTGTCATTTATTAGTTTGTTTGGTACTTAATCACTCCCCTGCTCTCAGTTGTTGGTTCATTCCATTTGTTTGCTCCCAGTGTTCCGTGAGTATGTTGTTGTCTCTGCTTATGACCCGTTGTCTTTGAGTCCTGTTGTCTTGGTATTTGTTTTTTCCTGCATTTTCTCTGTGTTTTACCACCTCCTCATTATGGATTTATATTTTGTGCTCAATGGCCCCATGAACTGTTTGGATATTTGTTGCATCTGTCTTGTAGATTAAATCACCTGGGTTTTGTACACACCTATTATCTGATCGTTGTCTGCTATTTTGGGTTTAGTACATCAGTTAATCATAACAGATTGAACCGACCAAAAGAAATGAACTCACCAGACAGCTTCCCAGATCGAGAGCCATTTTTTTTCAAAATCTCAATTTACTGTTCAACTGTTTTCACAGCAGCTACGCCCCTGGTAAACATTACAGTTGTTTGGATCAACTGTGGGGTTTGGTGGAGGTGAATCACTGGGTGGTAATGGTATCAACAGCCTTTTAATAAAAATGAAAGAAATAAAACACCACAGTGTAATCAAATTTCCAACATGCCTAAAAATATCCTGTCTATGGAAAGTTGTTTACTATCATGTACAGGGACACTGGAAGTCAACCAGAGCTGGAGTGCTGGGAGAGAGTCTCAGCTGTATAATGACACCATACTTAATTCTGTGCAGCAACGCAGCATTCATTATTTTTGTAGATGTAGCCTTGTGAACACAACCCATTAATTTTGCCTCATAAATTTGCTGATTTTCAAACTAATTCTGAATTTGAGAATTTGGCTGTGCCATATTAATTTTACACTGTACAACCTCTGGCAAAAATTATGGAATCACCGGCCTCGGAGGATGTTCATTCAGTTGTTTAATTTTGTAGAAAAAAAGCAGATCACAGACATGACACAAAACTAAAGTCATTTCAAATGGCAACTTTCTGGCTTTAAGAAACACTATAAGAAATCAGGAAAAAAAATTGTGGCAGTCAGTAAGGGTTACTTTTTTAGACCAAGCAGAGGGAAATAAATATGAAATCACTCAATTCTGAGGAAAAAATTATGGAATCATGAAAAACAAAAGAACGCTCCAACACATCACTAGTATTTTGTTGCACCACCTCTGGCTTTTATAACAGCTTGCAGTCTCTGAGGCATGGACTTAATGAGTGACAAATAGTACTCTTCATCAATCTGGCTCCAACTTTCTCTGATTGCTGTTGCCAGATCAGCTTTGCAGGTTGGAGCCTTGTCATCGACCATTTTCTTCAACTTCCACCAAAGATTTTCAAATGGATTAAGATCCGGACTATTTGCAGGCCATGACATTGACCCTATGTGTCTTTTTGCAAGGAATGTTTTCACAGTTTTTGCTCTATGGCAAGATGCATTATCATCTTGAAAAATGATTTCATCATCCCCAAACATCCTTTCAATTGATGGGATAAGAAAAGTGTCCAAAATATCAATGTAAACTTGTGCATTTATTGATGATGTGACAGCCATCTCCCCAGTGCCTTTACCTGACATGCAGCCCTATATCATCAATGACTGTGGAAATTTACATGTTCTCTTCACGCAGTCATCTTTATAAATCTCATTGGAACGGCACCAAACAAAAGTTCCAGCATCATCACCTTGCCCAATGCAGATTCGAGATTCATCACTGAATATGACTTTCATCCAGTCATCCACTGTCCACGATTGCTTTTCCTTAACCCGTTGTAACCTTGTTTTTTTTCTGTTTAGGTGGTAATGATGGCTTTCGTTTAGCTTTTCTGTATGTAAATCCCATTTCCTTTAGGCGGTTTCTTACAGTTCGGTCACAGACGTTGACTCCACTTTCCTCCCATTCATTTCTCATTTGTTTTGTTGTGCATTTTTGAGACATATTGCTTTAAGTTTTCTGTCTTGATGCTTTGATGTCTTCCTTGGTCTACCAGTATGTTTGCCTTTAACAACCTTCCCAGGTTGTTTGTATTTGGTCCAGAGATTAGACACAGCTGACTGTGAACAACCAACATCTTTTGCAACATTGCGTGATGATTTACCCTCTTTTAAGAGTTTGATAATCCTCTCCTTTGTTTCAATTGACATTTCTCGTGTTGGAGCCATGATTCACGTCAGTCCACTTGGTGCAACAGCTCTCCAAGGTGTGATCACTCCTTTTTAGATGCAGACTAACGAGCAGATCTGATTTGATGCAGGTGTTAGTTTTGGGGATGAAAATTTACAGGGTGATTCCACAACTTATTCCTCAGAATTGAGTGAGTCCATATTTTTTTTTTCCCTCTGCTTGGTCTAAAAAAGTAGCCATTGCTGACTGCCACAATTATTTTTCCTGATTTCTTATAGTGTTTCTTAAAGCCAGAAAGTTGCCATTTGAAATGACTTTAGTTTTGTGTTATGTCTGTGATCTGCTTTTTTTCTACAAAATTAAACAACTGAATGAACATTGTCCGAGGCCGTTGATTCCATAATTATTGCCAGGGGTTGTAATAGAGAGCAAACTTGAAAGCTGAATTGATGTATGTCAAGACAGCATTGCATATTCAGCCATGTACTGATGATCATGATCAAGCTGTCTAATTTTGTTTGTACTTTTTTTTTCCCAGGTGGAAATGGATGAGCCCATCTACTGGACTTTACTGGATTTTACTCAATGACTTCACAGTAGGCATCTGTTTGTTTTCTGCTTTTATATTTTGAATTCAGCAGCATTGTCCCATTTGCTCATGAACTGCAAGTAGTTTGAGTGAGGCAATACTTGGAGTGACAACTTGATGGACCTTAGTCACCCATCAGTTGACCTTCAGGTTCCCATTAGCTGCTTTTAGTTACCATTAGGTGAAAAACCTTCAAACAACAGAAAAGAAATCAAGCTATTTCAACTATTCAGCCATTAAATATGTGCAAATGTTAACTATAAATTACTGCAAGTAATGAAAAATAAAAGTCATAAAATGTAAATACTAAGCAGTGCTAAGTTAAAATTCTTCATGTACACACTTTTAGGACACTCAGCATGTCATTCCCAGTGTCTTCCTCAGCATAGGTCTTTAATTAAACATCTGGGTCCTTTAGGCTGTGCCACGTGTGACGTCACACCCAGCTGAAGCGCAACTGGCTGCCACTGAAGTCTGCTTCCTGCAACTAGAGTTTGCCAGTTATCACCATGAGTTAATAATAATTAAAATTCAAACAAATAGTAAAAATACATAAGAGCAGAAATAAAACACTAACTAATAAAATAATTCCCATTGTCAGCAATTGTAGACAGCTGATAAAAAGCATTTTCAGGCAAGATGAAAATATGTCTATAGAACTGGACTTTTTCCAAATACCAACTGCAGGTTTTGTTCTCAACAGAGAAACTGTATATGACAACAAGACAAAACAAGAAATAATGCATCTTACTAAATGATATATACTCAACAAAAATATAAACGCAACACTTTTGGTTTTGCTCCCATTTTGTATGAGATGAACTCAAAGATCTCAAACTTTTTCCACATACACAATATCACCATTTCCCTCAAATATTGTTCACAAACCAGTCGAAATCTGTGATAGTGAGCACTTCTCCTTTGCTGAGATAATCCATCCCACCTCACAGGTGTGCCATACCAAGATGCTGATTAGACACCATGATTAGTGCACAGGTGTGCCTTAGACTGCCCACAATAAAAGGCCACTCTGAAAGGTGCAGTTTTGTTTTATTGTCAGTCAGTATCTGGTGTGACCACCATTTGCCTCATGCAGTGCAACACATCTCTTTTGCATCATCTGTGAAGAGAACACCTCTCCAACGTGCCAAACGCCAGCGAATGTGAGCATTTGCCCACTCAAGTCGGTTACGACGATGAACTGGAATCAGGTCGAGACCCCGATGAGGACGACGAGCATGCAGATGAGCTTCCCTGAGATGGTTTCTGACAGTTTGTGCAGAAATTCTTTGGTTATGCAAACCGATTGTTTCAGCAGCTGTCCGAGTGGCTGGTCTCAGACGATCTTGGAGGTGAACATGCTGGATGTGGAGGTCCTGGGCTGGTGTAGTTACACGTGGTCTGCGGTTGTGAGGCTGGTTGGATGTACTGCCAAATTCTCTGAAACGACTTTGGAGATGGCTTATGGTAGAGAAATGAACATTCAATACACGAGCAACAGCTCTGGTTGACATTCCTGCTGTCAGCATGCCAACTGCATGCTCCCTCAAATCTTGCGACATCTGTGGCATTGTGCTGTGTGATAAAACTGCACCTTTCAGAGTGGCCTTTTATTGTGGGCAGTCTAAGGCACATCTGTGCACTAATCATGGTGTCTAATCAGCATCTTGGTATGGCACACCTGTGAGGTGGGATGGATTATCTCAGCAAAGGAGAAGTGCTCACTATCACAGATTTAGACTGGTTTGTGAACATTATTTGAGAGAAATGGTGATATTGTGTATGTGGAAAAAGTTTTAGATCTTTGAGTTCATCTCATACAAAATGGGAGCAAAACCAAAAGTGTTGCGTTTATATTTTTGTTGAGTATAATTAGTTCATATGTCCTGTCATCCATCTGTCTCTGTTTGTGTGTGCATCAGGCTACACAGAAAATACACTGAATATTCTAAAATTAAATCAAATTTCTTTACAAAGGTTTTGGAGCTACTATTAAAATGAAATAAGTTTTTTTTATTTATTCTTTTCAGTAAACTTATTTTCCTTGCAACTACAGCCACTCACCACTTCCAGTGTCCCTGGTTATGTACCATTAATGGTACCAGTACACCAATAGAAGAATGGACAGTGAGGATTATGAGCCAATTTAAACACAATTTCAGAATATCTACACCAAACAATAGTAATTTTGGTGTGTATAAAAGTTTCTCAACATTTGCTGGATATACTAAATGCAACATTCTGATACTTGTTGGACTTAAACCAATTATATACCGTAATTTCCGGACTAAAGAGTGCACCTAAATATAAGCTGCACCCACCAATTTTAAAAAGAAAAAAAACATAAATAAACATAAATAGGCTGTGCTTGTCTATAAGCCGCAGACCTCCATGTTGTAATATGAGATATTTACACAGAAAGATGTTAGACAGAAAGATTTTTTTTTTAGCTTTTAATTAAATACGTACTGTAAATTCTTTTTTTTCCTGAAGGTGTTACACAGAAATATTGACCAGCACAGCATCCAGCATGCGCACAGTCTCCGCTTTTTTTTTTCTTTGTGGATCATGAGATAATTTCATTGCGTGCAGACAGGATCACTTGGTTTCTGTAGCAAATGAGACGTTAATGAGGTGAAATGATTTTTTTCAACTTGTGGCGCAAAGACAGAGATCCGGTGGGGAAGGGGAAAGGGAGAGAGAAGGCTCCACTGACTGATCTGATGGCACAACTGACTGATGTGATAGTGCAAAGTGTCCGAGATGGACTTTTCTTCAGCCACGACAAGGAATTAAAGTAATTTCAGATGTTGTTTTCCAAAACAGGGAGGCTTTATACGGATAATTTTTCTTCAGGACTTGATGATGAATCCACAAAAGCAATGGGTAAGACTTTATATTTATTACTTTGTGTGTGAATTCACGCTTCATGAGGATGACAGCTTTCAGCCAATCAATGGATAGCATCAATTGACGTATTTAGACTTATGAGAAAGCCTGTAAAAATCCAAAAATTAGCTGCATCATTGTTTAAGTGGCAGTGTTCAAAGTGTGTGAAAAATGTAACGGCTTATAGTCCAAAAATTATGGTAGGTTCGAAAGTAATTTGTACAATATCTGTTTTATTCATTTTTAAGTGCTTTGTGTATGAGGGAGGCTTTATTTAAATTCACCATATGTGCTGCTACAGGCAGACTGCCTGTGGAGACTTTCACTGCTGCACATGCAAATTCTAATGGGTCTTGCAAAAGCTCAAGAATGCATACAACATGTACAGGGCCCATACTGTCATTGTACATCTGAACCAAGTCAGGAGTGCCGCGCTCCTGACTTGACGCACCAGCCCCAGCAAAAATAATCTGATATATTCTTTTTTTTTTTCTTTTCTTTTTTTAAGAGAGGAGATGTGATCAAAAGTGAGTGGCCTCCATGGTGGTGATGACTGCTGGAGCATAGCTCAATAAAGCATCACAGACCCACAGCAGGCGTTGTTGCTCTTCTTTCACTACCTTGTACAGCGACGCAGCCCGAGCATTGTAAAATGGGGCGGGTGTGTTTTGCTGTGTGCACTGATGTGGAATGATAGTCTGGATGATGATGGTGATGCAAATGGCTGTGGTTTGACTTCTAATCTCTTTTAATGTGATTTTTCCTTCCCCGCCCCAATAATCTAACACAATTTTTTTTTTTTTTTTTTTTTTTGAAAGATGTGGTCAGCTGAAAGACAAGGGCAAAACACCTGCTGTGGGTCTGTGCTTCATTATTGGACTGCGCTGTGGCATGCCACACATAGGGGTGGAGAGTGAGATGTATTTCTGTCTTGCTGCACTGTGATCCCTCACTGCTGTCAGCACCGATGCTTACAGTGCACCTTTTACTGTTTCTATACACTTGAAAAATATTTAGTTGGCGTTTTCTTTTCATGACTACTCAGAGGAGCAGTACACTTAAGTGTTTTCCACAAATGAATGGAACATTGCATTTTTAAGCACCAGAATTATTTATCATGAAGTCATAGCATTATTAAATTGTTGCTGAGAGTGCTCTGTGATGGAAAACTCTGCTCTATTTCCAATTGCAAGTTATATGCACTCCTCAATCCCTAGACACTCACGGATCACGTGTGTCAGACATACGATTGGCATGGGATGATGATGCAAAATTCCCCATGCCATGCGCGTGACAGCCGTACAGCCTGTATGTGACAAGTATGACACCCATACTCTTTCACAAACCTTCCCTCAGATACCTGCGCCGCACCACTCCCTACGACCTATACATGTCCATCACACATGCAGTGAATTATGAGGCAGGATTAAGTTGTATGAAATCGAAGAAGTGAAAAGGAAAGGAATTTAATATTATCATAGTGCTGTTGTACATTTGTTATTGATTATAACTTTTTCTTTGTTAAACATTGCACATCATGGTTTTCTCATAACATCGTCTGAAGGGGGAGCTTGACGTGATGCATTCAAATAATATCAAGTTATTATCTCAGAGCTGAACACGTGCTTGACTAATTAGGTGATTTTATCCAATTGCATTGCACCCATTGTCCTAATCTGCACTCAGATTTTGCATGGCATAGATACCATTGTGTGGCCGGATATTTTACACAAATGCCCCTGTGCATGTTATTTCAAGCCATGCTCCATACAATGTTGAGTAAAGCCCTATATCTCTTGCACAAACCCTGCTTCTGTCTCCTCATTACAACATTGTTTTGGCTATAATTTGTCAAAATGTCTGCATTAATTTGTTCATATTAATTTTTCATAATGCACATCATCACATTGTCGTCTTGAAAATACATCCTTCTATTCCTACGGTGCAACTGAAAGGTATTCACAGCGCTTCACTTTCACTTTCCACATTTCATGTTACAGCCTGGGGCGGCACGGTGGATTAGTGGTTAGCACTGTTGCCTCACAGCGAGAAGGCCATGGGTTCAATTCCCGTGGCCTTTCTGTGTGGAGTTTGCATGTTCTCCCCTCCTCCGGATGCTCCGGTTTCCTCCCACATCCAAAGACAAGCGGGTTAGGTGGATTGGAATCTTTAAATTGTCCTATCAAAATTCTACTCAAAAACACCCCATAATGACAACATAAATTTTGGGGGGAATTTTTTGCAAATTTATTAAAAATAAAAAACAACTAATAAATCGCATGTACATAAGTATTCACACCCTTTGCTCAATTGCAGCAATTTTACAGCCTCAATTCTTGTTGAATATGATGCCAAAAGCTTGGTGCACCTATCTTTGGACAATTTTGTCCATTCCTCTTTGCAGCACCTCTCAAGCTCCATCAGGTTGGATGGGGAGTGTTGGTGCAAAGCCATTTTCAGATCTCTCCACAGATGTTCAATCAGATTCAGGTCTGGGCTCTGGCTGGACCACTGAAAGACATTCACAGAGTTGTCCTGAAGCCACTCCTTTGATATCTTGTCTGTGTGCTTAGGGTCATTGTTCTGCTGAAAGATGAACCGTCGCCCCAGTCTAAGGTCAAGAGTGCTCTGGTGCAGGTTTTCATCCAAGAGGTCTCGGTATATGGCAGCACGGTGGTTTAGTGATTACCACTGTTGCCTCATAGTAAGAAGGTCATAGGATTGATTCCCACCCGGGGGCTTTCTGCGTGGAGTTTGCATGTTCTCTTTTGTTTGCGTGGGTTCCCTTCGGGTGCTCTAGCTTCCTCCCACTTCCAAAGACATGCAGATTAGGTGGATTGGAAACTTAAAAAGAAATTGCGTGATGGTGTCAATATGTTTGTTTGTCTATATGTGGCCCTGCAACAGACTGGCGTCCTGTGCAGGGTGTACCATGCCTCATGCCCTATGATTCCTGGCATAGGCTCCAGCTCCCCGTGACTTGATCTTGCATAAGCAGTTGAAGATGAGGGTGTGTGTGTGTCTCTGTATATTGCAGCATCCATCTTTCCCTCAATCGTGACTAGTCTCCCAGTTCCTGCCACTGAAAAACATCCCCACAGCATGATGCTGCCACCACCATGCTTCACTGTAGAGATGGTGCCTGGTTTCCTCCAAACATGACACCAAAGCAGTGACGCCAAAGAGTTAAATCTTTGTCTCATCAGATCAGAAAATTTTGTTTCTCATGGTCTGAGAGTCCTTCAGGTGTCTTTTGACAAACTCCAGGTGGGCTGCCATGTGCCTTTTACAGTGAGGAAAATAAGTATTTGAACACCCTGCAGTTTTGCAAGTTCTCCCACTTAGAAATCATGGAGGGGTCTGAAATTTTCATCTTAGGTGCATGTCCACTGTGAGAGACATCATCTAAAAATAATCCGGAAATCACAACGTATGATTTTTTTAAATAATTTATTTGTATATTACTGCTGCAAATAAGTATTTGAACCCCTACCAACCAGCAAGAATTCTGGCTCACACAGACCTGTTAATTTTTCTTTAAGAAGCCCTCTTATTCTGCACTCTTTACCTGTATTAATTGCACCTGTTTGAACTTGTTACCTGTATAAAAGACGCCTGTTCACACACTCAATCAATCACACTCCAACCTGTCCACCATAGCCAAGACCAAAGAGCTGTCTAAGGACACCAGGGACAAAACTGTAGACCTGCACAAGGCTGGGATGGACTACAGGACAACAGGCAAGCAGCTTGGTAGAAGACAACAACTGTTATGATTATTTATTAGAAAGTGGAAGAAACACACAATGACTGTCAATCTCCCTCGGTCTCGGTCTGCAGGATGGATGGGGTCATGTATTGCGAGATTTTGGCAAACAACCTCCTTCCCTCAGTAAGAGCATTGAAGATGGGTCATGGCTGGGTCTTCCAGCATGACAACCCCAAACACACAGCCAGGGCAACTAAGGAGGGGCTCCGTAAGAAGCATTTCAAGGTCCTGGAGTGGCCTGGCCAGTCTCCAGACCTGAACTCAATAGAAAATCTTTGGAGGGAGCTGAAACTCCAAACCTGAAAGATCTAGAGAAGATCTGTATGGAGGAGTGGACCAAAATCCCTGCTGCAGTGTGTGCAAACCTGGTGAAAAACTACAGGAAACGTTTGACCTCTGTAATTGCAAACAAAGGCTACTGTACCAAATATTAACATTGATTTTCACAGGTGTTCAAATACTTATTTGCAGCAGTAACATACAAATAAATTATTAAAAAATCATACATTGTGATTTCTGGATTTATTTATTTATTTATTTATTTTTTAGATTATGTCTCCCACAGTGGACATGCACCTAAGATGAAAATTTCAGACCCCTCCATGATTTCTAAGTGGGAGAACCTGAAAAATCGCAGGGTGTTCAAATATATATTATATTATTATATTTGTCCATCTGGAAGATTCTCCTCTGTCCACAGAAAAATGCTGGAGCTCTGACAGAGTGACCATCAGGTTTTTGGTCACCTCCCTGAATAAGGCCCTTCTCCACTGATCGCTCAGTTTAGATGGGTGGCCAGCTCTAGGAAGAGTCCTGGTGGATCTGAAGATCTTAAATTTATGGATGATAGAGTTCACTGTGCTCATTGGAACCTTCAAAGCAGCAGAAATGTTTCTGTACCCTTCCCCAGATTTGTGGCTCAAGACAATCCTGTCTCAGAGGTCTGCAGACAATTCCTTTGACTTCATGCTTGGTTTGTGCTCTGACATACACTGTCAACTTGACAGTGTATGTCAAGGTGCATGTCAAGGTCCCACAGGGTCCCACAGTTGACACTGTCAACTGTGGGACCTTAAGTGTAGACAGGTGTGTGTCTTTCCAATTTTTGTCCAATCAACTGAATTTACCCCAGGTGGACTCCAATTCAATTCAATTCAATTTTATTTATATAGCACCAAATCACAACAAACAGTTGCCCCAAGGCGCTTTATATTGTAAGGCAAGGCCATACAATAATTACGTAAAAACCCCAAAGGTCAAAACGACCCCCTGTGAGCAAGCACTTGGCGACAGTGGGAAGGAAAAACTCCCTTTTAACAGGAAGAAACCTCCAGCAGAACCAGGCTCAGGGAGGGGCAGTCTTCTGCTGGGACCGGTTGGGGCTGAGGGAGAGAACCAGGAAAAAGACATGCTGTGGAGGGGAGCAGAGATCAATCACTAATGATTAAATGCAGAGTGGTGCATACAGAGCAAAAAGAGAAAGAAACACTCAGTGCATTATGGGAACCCCCCAGCAGTCTAAGTCTATAGCAGCATAACTAAGGGATGGTTCAGGGTCACCTGATCCAGCCCTAACTATAAACTTTAGCAAAAAGGAAAGTTTTAAGCCTAATCTTAAAAGTAGAGAGGGTGTCTGTCTCCCTGATCCGAATTGGGAGCTGGTTCCACAGGAGAGGAGCCTGAAAGCTGAAGGCTCTGCCTCCCATTCTACTCTTACAAACCCTAGGAACTACAAGTAAGCCTGCAGTCTGAGAGCGAAGCGCTCTATTGGGGTGATATGGTACTATGAGGTCCCTAAGATAAGAAGGGACCTGATTATTCAAAACCTTATAAGTAAGAAGAAGAATTTTAAATTCTATTCTAGAATTAACAGGAAGCCAATGAAGAGAGGCCAATATGGGTGAGATATGCTCTCTCCTTCTAGTCCCCGTCAGTACTCTAGCTGCAGCATTTTGAATTAACTGAAGGCTTTTCAGGGAACTTTTAGGACAACCTGATAATAATGAATTACAACAGTCCAGCCTAGAGGAAATAAATGCATGAATTAGTTTTTCAGCATCACTCTGAGACAAGACCTTTCTAATTTTAGAAATATTGCGTAAATGCAAAAAAGCAGTCTTACATATTTGTTTAATATGCGCTTTGAATGACATATCCTGATCAAAAATGACTCCAAGATTTCTCACAGTATTACTAGAGGTCAGGGTAATGCCATCCAGAGTAAGGATCTGGTTAGACACCATGTTTCTAAGATTTGTGGGGCCAAGTACAATAACTTCAGTTTTATCTGAGTTTAAAAGCAGGAAATTAGAGGTCATCCATGTCCTTATGTCTGTAAGACAATCCTGCAGTTTAGCTAATTGGTGTGTGTCCTCTGGCTTCATGGATAG